>NC_081414.1:480857508-481157508 GCF_030272615.1 Cryptomeria japonica | reverse complement strand
TTAAATAGGCAAATATTGAATGTCCCCAATGTCATCAATTTAACTTTTATAAGTTGGCTTAGAAAATAAATCTTCCTTGAGTGGCATTTAATCCCCTTAAAATATTTTAATAATCAAATACAACTAAATTACCCCTATAGGTTAAAATATTTATTATACAAAAATAATACCCATTGATAAATGTTTAAGAAAATTAAATATCATATATATGATTATCTAAACAAGAATTTATAAACTTCCATTATTGATAACTAATCTCCTCTAAAATTTAAATAATTACTTTCACCAAAATTACCCTCCTCGAGGCTTAAACATTCATTTACCAATTACACCCTCATATAGTAATATAAAACACCTCTCTTAGGATTAAATAAATATCCAATTAAATATTACCTTTAAAAATTTTCCCTCTTATATTAAAACAACTCTAATTAAATTGTTATAAATAAATAAATTTAACTCTAATGAAATGGGAAATTTCCCATCCACTTATTTTAAATTTCAGAAGGCCCTCTTATTTTATTAAACCCTAACTAGGGTTTACCCTATTTCCTTCGTTTTAACACACATCTAACTTTCTCTTTTGTTTGTTTTCTTTTCTAACCCTAACCCGAGAATTGGGTTAGGGTTTTCTCTTGATGTTCACGCAGGATGATTGCAGGGCGGAGGGTCATGATAGCAGCAGAGATCTACGACGGCACCACAATGGTTAGGCTGCACTGCGCAAGTCGCTACCTCACAGTGGTCACCCACTGTGGGTCACGCCGAGAACACGACCTCACAGTGGACACCCACTGTGGGTGGCACCGAAGGCGCAGCCTCACAGTGGTCTCCCACTGTGGGTCGTGTCGTAGACGTGACCTCACAGTGGTCGCCCACTATGGGTCGTGCCGTAGATGCGGCCTCACAGTGGTCACCCACTATGGGTCACTCCTCTAGGGCGTTGTCGACTCCTATCACAGTGTCGACTTACTGCACTTTTTTTTTGTTTTATTTATATATTTTTTGTTTGTTTATTATATATATATATATATATACATATATATATATACATATATATATATGTATACATATATACATATACATATATATATATATATGTATATACATATATGTATATATATATATACATATATGTATATACATATACATATATGTATATACATATATGTATATACATATATATATATATACATATATGTATATACATATATATATATATGTATACATATATATACATATATATATATGTATGTATATACATATATATATATATACATATATGTATATACATATATATATATGTATATACATATATATATATGTATATATATATATATATATATGTATATATATATATATATATATATATATATATATATATATATATATCAGAAATGAAAGTAAACGTATTTATATGTGCATGCTGAAATTTTAATCTTACTATATTTTTTTTTTATAAATAATAAAAAAAAAAAACTTTAGTTTGATAGGTAATATATATATATATATATATATATATATATATATATATATATATATATATATATTCTAGCAAACACGTTATTAGTGAGCAGGTTCAAATTATTTATCAAGAGCCTTTACATTTTTATCATATCCATATATGTGTATATTCTTTTATGAGAACATACACTCACTGTGTAAACACAGTGAGCTTTTTTTTTGTGTTTTATTTATCTTTCTAGATTTGAATGTACAACAACAAGCAAATCTACATGGTATGTATGAATATATGTAGACATTTATTGTGCAATGTATTTTTCCTAGATTTACTAATTGTGGAGATTAATAGAAATGCTACAATGAACTTTTACTTTCAGTTTTAGGTTATTACTAGTTCATGAGTAATAACTTATATCTTATTCGCCAGATTTAAATACATTTGGAATATATGCAAAATGAATAACTATAAAACTCCAAATGAATACTCTTAGATTGAACATTTCTAGTGTCAAAAATTTCAATGAATGCTAATGTAGGAATTAAAATCCGAACTCTTAACTAGAAAAATAACCAGAATGGTATATTAATACATTAATGATTTTAATTTCTTTAAGACTAACTCACAATATAACTAGAGTCAAAATGAATGAGTCGCCAGATTTAAATATAAACTTTAGCTTACTAGTTTTACATTCTGCTAATCATTTATGATCCACTGCAGATTTACTACTAACAACTTTTAACATAATGAATATAGTTAAATGCTTGCAAATATTTTCACTTAACACTGCATGTCCAGAACTCATAATAAACTAGTTTACACCATTAAAACTGAGTATAAAATTAAAGCTACATTTTATTTAAATGTTTATCGCCCCTTTCAATTTATATATATTTCTTTCAATAAACAATAAAACAGTAAATGAGTTTACTTATCCTACTCTTTTCCATTGATAGCAAATGACAATATAAGTATGTTTTATAACTTTTTCTTTGATTTATTTAAAATGAAAATGCAACAAAGAGTAAATAAACATTATTTTCTTTTCAAATCCATTATACAATAATAACAAAAATCTCATCCTCAAGCCTCTTACATTTCTACAAAAGTGAGAGCTTGTTATATTACATATTTTCAAAATTCCAAATAAGTCTAATAGAATACCTTGCACTCGATCTTGAATTTTCTTCATCCTTTATCCCCAAAGAAAACCTAAAATTAAAGTTTATAGGTTGTGACCATGGAGGCTCACCTCCCAACCTAGGCTTACAAGAAGCCACCCTCGAGCTAGGAGAACCAAAGCTAGATGGGTAACACACATTCAAAACACATACGAGCAAGAAAACTCATAACAACATTAGCACTCCCATCCCAAGGATAAATAATGTCACTTGTGTGACTTTTCAAGTGGGGTGAACGTGGACCATATACCTAGAAGAGAATTCTGCAAGTAGAGAACATAATGCCATAGCAAGGCTACAAATAAACACATCCACAAGTTCCAAACTTGTCCCTATAATCCCTTATGTCCCCCAAGGCATACAAGCCAACAAACTCCCCTTATGACCCCCATTTCATAAACAAAATACCATGCAACAAGGGTCCCATAACCACTTGTAAATCACTCTCTTCCAAAGAAAGCCTCTACACTCATAGGTTGTCAAACAATCCTTCACCCCAAGGCCACTCTACCCTCCTAGGGGTGAGTTTTCCCTTGAAAACTCCCAAAATAATATCATAAAACCACAATATCAGAAACACAAAAGGAAGAACCCAACATCTTTCTAAACATACTAAGAAATCAACAATGGGAAAACAACCACAATAAACAATCTTTTCAAAACTCAAAGCATCAACATGAGATAGTAAACCAACCAACCTTAAATCTGCCAAAATGATGAATAGAAGTTGTAGAAGAGCTGCCCAAATTCCCTGTCTTTTCCCTTCAAGACTTAACCAAAAACCCTTCCAAAAACTTGTCTAAAACTACTCAAGAATCCAAGTCTCCAAAATGGAGAGTGGGTGATCAAACTTCTCCCTCCCAAGCTATTCCCTAAGAAGACACTCCTCACCCTTTCCAACCCACTTGGGAAGGGTGAAGGATGCTCATTGGTTGGTCTTCCCAATACCTTACAACTCTCTAGCCAACACACCTCAAAAAAAGTAAAAAGGAATGGGGAAGAGCAATGTCACTCATGAATAGGGTTATCTAACCTAGGAAGGCTCCTCTAAAGTTGAAATTCGGCCAACTTGGGAAACTCAATTTTTGGGGAGGTTAAACATGCCCTAGGGAGTGGACACGTGGCTAAATTTGGCCTTCATCCATAGGTACATCATATGGCCCACTAAAAATTCCCCTAACTTGACCCTAGGAGTTAGTTTAACCCCCTAGAAAATCACCCAAAGTTTACCTACGGGTCATCCTTGAGTTGACCTTTCTAATGGCTCCCTATCCAAGGCTTTCTTGAGACCATTCTAGGATAATTGAAAAATATGCATTGGTAAAATAAATTTCCTCAAAAGAGACATGTCATTGACAACTCATCTTACAACACGTGTCAAGTGACACCACAAAAAGAATTACACATCACTAAAATACACATGGCAAATGTCCCTTTTTTTTTGGAATTTATAAATTAAACAATTTCCACATTAAACACACATCCAAGCATAACATTTACAAATTAAAACACATTTACAAACGAGGTGTTGTCTCTCCAAATAGACAACCCTTGGCTTCACAAACGCACATAGGCCTAGGTTTTCCGAATAGTTTCCATGGTCACGTGGAATAATTTTCCTGCACATCTCATTTTGCACATTAGTAATTCCAAAAATCACATTTAATATCAACATATGAAAAGAATACAATTTTAATCATAACGATCAATTTATTATTTATCCAATAAAATCCACATAAATCAATTTACTCAAAAGGCATCCTCATAATCCTCATGAAACTCAATCATTAATACGTCATGTGTCCATGTTTTCAAATATCAAAAAGAAGTACTGCAAATTCTGAGATAGTTGACATATGTCATATCAAGATTATCAAATCAGTGGATCATATAGGATCTAAATCCATAACACATCAAAATGTGCACCGCAAGGTAAAAATGATTCCATAATCTGGTTCAATTATTTTTCCCACTAATCTATCTGTCTAACATAACCCATCCTATTGAATTATAACGTTTATTAATACGGTCAACTATGGTCAACTAAGTTAACCAGAGCTTGATTGGGGAGGGGCTAACCACCTACTATTTTTGTCTCAACCTCCCACCCTATTTCTTCGTCGACTCCTTCTACCACAACCCTTGCTATTGTTTGTCCTCCTCATCTCCTCCCAATGGGCCGACATATCTCTTTGGTGAATTTGTAAGGAAAATGGAGGAAGGACCCTTAGTGATCCACCAGTTGGTGAAGCCCTCTGTAATACTGATACTGTCTATGTCCAGCTATAAGAGGATGTCATCATCATCATTTTATCATGGGCTGTCATGAGTGTCCCCTATCATTGATTATGGGAGGTCTTGTGAGCTTGCTACACTCCTCACCAATCTTACATATGTTGAGACAATTGGGAGTAGTGTTTGTACTTGCCTGAACTGACACATACACTATTGCCAGTAGTATGGGACAACGATGTGATCATGTCGACCCACCAGGAACTAATAACACTATATTTGGGGTAGCTGTGTGCAACCTATGGTCCACACATCCATATCTTCATAGGGTTGCCAGATGACATTGTCGATCCCAAGATGATCTATGGCAACCCTCTAGTACATCAAATCTCTTGTCCTCCACTCACCCCATGCAAGTTATATGCTCAAACATCCACACCTACAACAATGTGCAAGTGGTGATGTTATGGTACTCATGGTGGACATATCTACTCAAGTCATGGTATAAGTGTGTGAATATATTGTGTCCCCACACAAATACTACCCCCAGCTCCTACATCTCTCTAATATATGTGACAAGGCCTACTAGAAGGTGGGAACTTTAATACCTTAAAAATGGTCACTCAAACCATGGGCCCCTAATCTCGACAACATCACCAAGGTCCGAACCAAAGGCAATTAAATCAACCTTGAGCACCTAATTAATTAATTCTTCAATCATTAATGTTACATGGCAAATTAATCACTCTATATTAATTAAATTATTCCAAGTAAATCATTCTGATCAATTATCTTATTTATTTAATTAAATAATCTAGTATATTTAATTAATAAATAAACTTTCCATTTAATCACAAAAAAGAGGAATTAGTTTACAAAAAGAGATTAATCACAAAAAGATGAATTAATTTACAAAGAGAGAATTATCACAAAAAGAGAAATTAATTTGCAAAAAAAAGAGTTAAATAGAAAACAAAAGAAAAGAATTAAATTGAGAGAAGAAATCAAACTTAAGATATTTCTTTTTCTAAAATTGAGATAACTTGAGAAACCAGAAAAGCAATTAAATTGAATTAAACATTTTCTCTAAAAATAAAACTCAAAGCTTTTCTTGAGGAAAGAAGTTCAGTTGCATTGAAAAAGCCTTTTTCTAAATAAAAATCTTGAGCAAATTAAAGAAAAGTGCATGGAATCACCTATTTTTATCTCAAGTACATGGAATAAACTAAATTCATATCCAATGCAGACTTAGACTTATAATTTGAATGCATTCAATCAAGCTATAATTGGAATCTATCTCAAGATTTACTTAATCTAATCTCTCAATTATTTCAGTTATCCTGAAATGTGCTTTTTATTGAGGAATCTCAATCGCTCATTGTTAATTGATATTGACCGTTGGTCTATCTTTTGAGTCTCTATAAATTCAACCTTCATCTCTCATTCAAAACACCCTGAAGATTTATTGTTATTGTGCAGTTTTTGCTCTAGAGTCGTTGAAGGTATTGTGCTTTGATATTATTGCATCTTAGTTTAGCTTTTTGCATATTTAGTTTAATTATGATTTCGTGAATTCATTTAGCTTAATATTCATTTATCTTGCATATCTAGCTTAATCTTGCATACATTTAGCTTATTTTTGTGCTCATATAGATTAAATCCTTCGTCTTGGTGTAATCTAGTCACTGGTATTGCTTATACAAATCTAAGAGCAAGTCTATACTCATATCTTTGAGAAGGCAATAGGTCGATTTGTTATGGTTTTTTATATTCATGATTATATCTGTCTAACCATGCATGCAATGACTTAATTGAAGTGTTGTGTCTTACAGCTTGCAGATACTTATCCACTTTTCACACACACATTTTTGGTGACCACCGTGGGGTAGAAGACTAATCTTTCGGCCTCACAAATTAACTCATTTCTATTTTTTGGATTTTTTCCATACTGTTTCTGCAAAAACTCATATGAGTTTTCACAGAGGCCCAAACGACAAACTGTAGGTATCGTACGGTCCATCGCGAATTATTGTACGACTGGGTGTGAATACTCGTATGGTATTTTGGTTTTTGGTATTAAAACAAACTACAATTTTGAGGTTTTTCTTATTGAATTTTATGGTACTAATGTTGACCCTGGCTTGTATTTTGTCTGCTTGAGAGATTTTGACAACCTAACCAGTTTTTACAGAACGTTTGTCGAAGAACACGCCTGTTGCACAAAAACAAGATGACTACTGATTCGTTGTTTTTGCAGGTTGCTTGAGGAGATTCAACTGAACATTGTGTATTCTTTAAATTCATTTTTAGGCACTTAAATTGCTATTTGGTTAATGAAAACAATTCTGTTTTTTGTGTTTTAAGAAAAATCTAAGAGGTAGGAGAGTATGCTCTTGTCTGCACAGACAATCAAAAATCTAGACCCTCGAAGCTTTTTCTAAATTTGATATTTGTGTACCTTTAGCAGGCCTGTCACAATGGGAAAAGTAATCACCTTGTGAGAACAACCCAAGTGAGTACAGTTGGACCTGAGCATTCCAACTCACTATAAGAAATAGGCCTCTGATGATTAAAGGCTCAGAGGATGGGATTATTTGAGTTTTCTCTTTGAGATCTCTCATATTGAACATTTTGTAGGGTCTCGCAGTCTTAATCATGTTTATGTGATTATAACTTTTTTTGGTACCTTGTCGGGCTATAGGCCTCAATCATGCTTGCTTGACTTCAAGGGGTAATTTCAAACGAAATTCCTAACTAAGAACTATACGATAGAGGCTGCCTGATTCACCTCTGAAAGGGGGATAATCTTTGTGCAAGAGAGATAGTAACTCTCCCAAGATACTTGCCATTTCGTGCCCCCATTAGCATTTGGAGTCGACTAATACAACGTTGAGAATCCATTGCATGAGATTCAATAGTTGTATTTTGATTAGCTATTGGGTGTGTACGTGAGTCTGCAAGCAAAGGTTTTCTTCTCTAAGCCAACTTTCATAGGGTTAGCGTGTTGTGATTGAAGTCATTATACATCTTACGTGTTTTTTGTGTTTTCATCCCTGAAACTGAAACTAGAGAAAACAAATCAACAATGTGAAAAACTCAGTGATCAAAAACTCTATCCTAGTCAAAATTTGGTCTCTGTCAGTCATCAAAACTCTATCTGTGTCAGAATCTCATCTCTGTCCAGTCCATTGTCGTATGATTCTATTGAATTATCGTCTGGCTATATATCTTTTGTCGTAAAAGTTTTAATTGGTCATGTCAGTTTATCGTTTGGTCCTGCCAGAATTGTCATCTGGGTATACATAATTGTCGTTTTGTTACTATAGAATTGTCGTCTGGCCTTTAGTCTACTGTCATACAAATAATCATCATCCTCATCAGATTGTCATCTATAGAGAACTAAACTGTTGTGCGAGTTTAGGCAGCAACTCGTACGAGAAACTATATGTCTCGTTTGGGAACTATTAAATTGTCGTCTTGCTTTGAAAAATCTGTCGTACGAATTCCTGATTTTTTCAGTCCAGAAACTTGTATGTCTACACTACACACTTTTCCAAAATTGTCATACTTACCTAATCAATCTACAACAAGCATAATTCTAGTCATCATAATTTTGCGCATAAACAATCTTGATAGTGTACCCCTGTCGTTGTGTTGCATGATTTTGTTGATTATCTTTCAGCTAGTTAAAATCAACTACTTATCAAACTTAAGCTACTTAGATCATGTCTTATACATGATAGATCATTCTTGAAACCAGATTGAGTCTTAGTCACTTCTCTCAAATCAAACTAAGTTACTTAGATCACGTCTTATACAGGATAGATCATTCCTGAAACCAGACCGAGTCTTAGTCACTTCTCTAAAATCACTACGTCAAACAAACAACTAGCTTCAATTTGATCTTGACTTCTGCATCACATCTAGTTCTCGGTCACATTAGTCATAAATGCCTGCTCAAACTAGAAGTTCTCATAAGAAAGCTGCCAAAGGTAAAGGATTGTCCTTTTCATTACAAGATAATCCATTCTTTGTAGAGGACCCCATCTCTAATAAACCTTCATCATCAAATATACTAATTTTCGATCAACCCTTATCTCCCACCATGTCTGGAGAAAGGCAAGAAAGAGAAGTTGCTAAAAACGATACTTATGACAATATCAGAACCCATGCTAATGACAATGATTCCTCATCTAGAGATTCTGAAGCCTCTGAACCTACAAAAGTTGTTATAAATAGTTGTCAAAAGGATAAAGATTTCTGAGAAATGATGAAGATTATTTTCTAGAGCTAACAAAACAAGGCGCTAAACTTCCTACTGATTATAACATTGAAACCCTTGTCACTAAAGAGGAAGAGATGCCCTTAGCGCTGGTAAATAAACAATTGCAAACATTACACACTGAAATCATAGAAATGGAAAACAAGGATAAATCATGAAAACAATATTCTTTAGACACGATCTGCATGTTCCCATTTGATAAAAACCTTTACATGCCTCCATTTCCTTCAAGAGTGGAGATTCCTAAGTTTGACAAATATGATGGTAATGCAGATCCTCAAGACCATGTCAGAGAATTTTGTGCTTTATGTATGGAGCTCATGCATGAACAAACATATCTCATACGCATTTTCTCGAGGAGTTTAGGAGGACAAGCTATGGAATGGTTTTCAAGTATACCTATGGAATTAAAACTTTTAAGAAATTAATAGAATTATTTCTCCAACAATACTCCTATAATATTCGTCATCCAGTCACTATGATCGAGCTTTACAATACCAAACAGAAAACAGGAGAACCTTTTCTTACTTTTCTTCAACGTTGGAGAAAGATGTTCTTTAGATATTCATGACCTATTTTAGATTCTGAGAAGATGGATATCTTTGTCAATAACCTAATCCCTAAATTGAAATACAATATCCAAATGCAAGTATACCCTTCATTCAACAAAATGGTAGATAGTGCCCTCAGAATGGAAGATGTGCTTATAAAGAAAGGAGATATAACACTTTGGAAACAAACACAACAAGGCTCTAGTTCCAAAGAGAAGAATAAATAGTGAAAATATGGCAAAGATAACAACAAAAAGGTTGTTAATGATGGAGTGGTGGATAATGTTAAACCAAAATGAAAAACTGCAATATTTAATCTAGCTAGTGACACACAAGCCGTCAAAGAAGCTGAAATTGCGGCGGAAAACCCTCTGAAGAAATCAAAAGAGTGGTTTAAAGAGAAACCTTGGCTTTCAAAGCCTAAACGCGATTTCACTCCTCTGGAAGAATCATATGAATCAGCCCTTAAAACTTTATTGGCAAATGATCTGATAACATTGCCAGATAACTCTAAACCATATGATCTAGAAGTTAAACCCAAATGGTGGAGGGAAAATGAGTACTATGAATATCATCAAAACAAGGGTCATACAACAAACAACTCCATGAAACTCAAACATGAGATTCAAGACCTCATTGATGCGAGCAAAATTGTTGTTGGAAATAACATGACTAATGTTGATCACAAAGCCTTTAAAGATCCCTTTCCTGCTTATGAACAAGGTGATTCCTCAAAATCTAAGGGAGGTGCCAAAGTCAATTACACCTTCGCAAACAATGGCAATGTGATCTGTGGCGCTAAAAATGTGGTAAATAGAAAGGCGTGCACATATAATGAGAATAAAACATAATGGAAAGCTTAATTGAAAATTAAATTAAAGATGCAAATCATAAGCCTTCCTTGAAATGTCCCATTTTCCTCTATTCTTGAGGACCTTGAAGGTGTTGGATTGATTGGCTCTTAGTGGAGCAATGACCTCCAATGTGGCAACTCAAGAGTTGAGTAGCTACTTGATTATGATTGATTATGCAAATGATATGATATGCATGATCTAAGAAACTATATTAACATGCTATGATTAATCCAAAATGCTAATTACTAGATGATTGAAATGAAAATGCCTATAGTAAAGATGCTAAAAATATGAATGCAAGGGATCCTTATTGCTCCAAAATGGGGGATATTTATAGGAATTCCAATGCCAAAGCTGAGGTGGCAGGAATCAACAGTCCAAATTTGATCTGAAGATATCAAGGACCAAGATTGAGGAAGTTGGAGAAGAGGTTGGAGGAAGGGACACTTGTCATCTCTATGGTGACAAGTGTCAAGGAGCCTTGCTCATGAGAGGGCAAGTGTCCAAGGGAGGAGTCATGTGGCAAAAGTGTCATGTGTCTCAAGGGGAGAATATCCACACCATAGGAGGTTAGGATAAGGAGATTAGGATGTGCAAGATAGGATAGGGTTAGTTAAACCCAGGGTTAGGTGGAATGGGTTAGGTTAGGGGATGGTTAGGTTAGGTGGTTAAAAGTTAGGAGCCATGTGCTCATTTGAATTTAGAGGTTCAAATAATTTGGAAAATGATAATTAATCTCAACAAACTTGAGTTTGTTAATTTTAATTAGGGATTAGAAGAATTGATTTAAATGGGGGGAATTAATTAATCAAAGGGGGATATGAAATGAACTATGTAAATAAATCATGTAGATTTATTTACTAGTATATTAATAGAGAAATTAATCAAATTGCTTATCAATTCAATTAATTGGGAAGGGGGATTAATCAAATAAATGAGTATTTAATTAACTATCTTCGGACCATTTTTAGGTGTATACATGATCAACATGATTGAATCTTCCCAATCTGAGTATTGCAACATGATCATAATCAAAGATAAACAACATAAAACACAAACTACAAATGTTGTAACCCGCACTCAAAAGAAGGTTACTCTAAAAGGAGCTAGTTCCTTAACTCTTGGTCAAACAACATCAAACCTACTGACTTCTTCAAACAAACAACCAGATACAATCACAAATAAATCTAAATAGTTGGCCTCATCATCCTCTCCTGGTTATAGCATTGTCGAACAATTAAAAAGAACCATCGCTCAAATCTCCATTTTTGAACTGCTTAAGATCTCTTCTGCTCATAGAGATATCCTAGACAAAGCTTTGCTCACTACTCATGTCCCCAAAGATTTAGATGTAGATTGGCTTCAATCTATGGTGGGTCAACTGACTTCACCTCATTACCTCACCTTCTCTGAAGAAGATGACAATTCACTGAATCACCCACATAACCAACTATTACACATTGAAGCTATGATCCATAAACACCGAGCCAAACATGTTTTGATAGATGGAGGCGTTGGGTTGAATATTTGTACCTATAGTTTACTGACACGGTTGAGATTTTATGAACATGTCATTAATCCAACAAAGAAAATAACAATCAAATCTTATGATGAAGAAGAAAGAACTTCTAAAGGTCTGGTACTATTATCGATCAGGGTAGGACCTATAGAGAGAGATGATATTTTCCAGGTGCTTGACCTTCCTCTTTCATACAACATCTTGTTGGGTAGGCCATGGATTCACGAAATGAAAGCAATACCATCTACCTATCATCAGTTCTTGAAATTTCCTTATAATGGAGTTGAAGTCAGTTTTCCTGTTGATACATGTTACACCTGTAGTGCATTAAAACAGTGTACTGATACCTTTGTTCCTCATAATAGAACAACCTTTGTAGCTGAAAGTTCAGAAACTTTGATGAAAGACAAAAATTTTTTTGAAAAACACAGGTACTGGCATGGAGGGATACAAGATAGAACCTGTACTTTCATTAATGTTTCTTCCTCGATCGCCAAGACAGTATGGAAAACAATCAGAGGCTATGAAGCCACAAACTTCAACTCCAAATGTCATTTATGATGGTATTTTTGTATAGTCCTCTACTTCCCTTGCAGATGAAACAAAAGAGGAGGTTGTTCTCAAATGGCTTTTCAAAGAGGATAGTGAAAACAAATAAGTGCAACACTGTGAGATTTCCCCTGAACAATATGGTCTAGGCTATAAGATGATTCAATGCATGGGATATTCAGGTACTAGTCCTTTGGGCAAGCATCAAGAAGGTATTGTTGAACCTATTCAACTACAAACTAAGTCTATGAATGGTAAAGCTCGACTTGGATACCATTTAGAGGATTCATCAAATCAAAAAAATACTTCTCATCATTAGTCTAAGTGGAGGAAAAAGATACTACCTTCAACATCACAGGAAGTAAATACTTAGCAAACTCAGGAAGAGTATGAAAAAGAATAAGAAGAACTGACAATTAAGAGAGAAGAAGCAGCTTGTAATCAAGTTCCAACTGTATCAGTAGTAACATTACAAGGAGTAGAAATCCTAGAAGATATGAGAGAATAAATGAAAAGAATTAAAGAGTTGTTTGCACCACTGAACATTCTGGTCACATACACGGGAAGAATGCAAATAGACAATTCAAAAAATTGACTTGAATGAGTATGAATGGGGTCCAGAGCCTCTATCAAATGCATCTACTAAAGAAACTCCTGAAGAACCTAGTGATAGCATAGATGAAGCACAAGAGATAGTGTGCTTAAAACTACAAAAGGAAATAGAGGAAATCGGACTAAAAAGACAAGAAGACTATGAGCAACAACTGAAAGAAGAAAGAGGACAAGAAAATTCTTCACCTACTATATCTCCCTCTAATGAGATAGAGCCAATCAGGTATGGAACTACAAATGAAGAATTGGAGGCTACAGAAGTAGGGCTGGTCATTCCAGAGGAAGTTGAATGGAAAAGACGATATCAACTAACAAAGTCATCAAGGATATGTCAACAGGTATGTCAACTACAAGTGATCGTTAAACCAGATCACGAAGGAACTTGCAACATCAAATATGTAGATATTGATACTATACTTGCTTTCACTAAATCACTTGAAGAAGAGTCAAAGGATTCATGTTATGACTGATCACTCTTAAATAAGATCTATTTATGACATTACCTATTCGACACCGAACTATGACTACTTTGTCATGAATGTCGAAACTCTGTTTGTTGAACCTATTACTATAGAACCATGATATGTAGTCCAATCTGAAGTAGAAGATGATGCTAGTGGTAGGTCTGTTGGGTTAGGTTCCCTAGATACTAACGTAAACTTCGATAATCATGCTCTAACTCTTCCTAGTCTCAAGACGCTTATTCAAGGTAGTCTTCTAGAACTCAATTTGTCGGTTCAAGGTTGTGATGATAATACCATGAATTCCCTTGAACCTGTTAAATCTTTATCCCTGGTACATCTTGAACTTATTGACTGTAATCTCCAAGATCAACCTTTGAATATACCTACCCTTTCCAATGACTATACATTAGCTTGTTATCTTAATGTAGTTGAACAAATAGACTTTTCCACCAGTGAACAAAGTGAGAACATGACACCAGCAGATGTCAAGTATCTTAATAGCAAAAAAAAAGAGTTCTGATGGTGAAAACCACATTGTGGCGGTGTCAGAATAAAAAATAGTAAACATAAAGGATGTACCTAATGGTGAAAACCTCTCTGAGGTGCCTGAAGGTGAGATACTTGACATTTTGCCTGATCAATTTCAAGAGTGACCATCAATGTTAATTGAACCTACACTACCAGTAAGCATTGGTACAAAAGATGCACAACACACCATACATGTAGCTCAATCCTTGTCAACCGAAGAACTAAAAGAATTTGTTGATTTCTTCATGGAAAAGAAGATCAATTTTGCATGGACATATGTTGATATGTCGGGTCTGGATCCTGACCTCATAATGCATAATCTCTCTATCACTCTCAGAGTTAAACCTATTAAGCAAAAACTCCAAAAAATGCATCCTCGTGTTGAATTACTTGTTAAGGCTAAGCTAGAAAAATTACTAAAAGTCGGATTGATCAGAGTAATTGATTATGCTGAATGGATATCTAATATTGTACCTATTTCCAAAGATGACAAATCAATACATGTTTGCACAGATTTCAAAGTTTTAAACAAAGCTTGTCTAAAAGATGATTTTCCACTACCCAACATAGATATGATTGTGGACATGACTGTTGGCTATGAAATGTACTCTTTAATGGATGGTTTTTTTCTGGATACAATCAGATCAAAATTGCACCTGAGGATCAAGAGAAAACAACATTCACTCGTGCATAGGGAACCTTCTGCTAGAATGTAATGCCCTTCGATTTAAAGAATGCAGGCGATACTTATCAAAGAGTTGTAACAATATTTTTTCATGATATGATGCACAAAAACATGGAGGATTATGTTGATGATACTCTAGTTAAATCTATGAAAAGATCAACACATTTATTAGAACTAGGTCCAATATTAGACAGGATGAAAAAATTCAAACTCAGATTAAATCCCAAGAAATGTGCATTTGGGGTTACATCTGGTAAGCTCCTAGGATATATTATTTCAGCAAAAGGAATTGAAGTGGATCCAAAAAAAGTTAAGGCTATCATGGAAATGCCACCTCCAAATAATGTCAGGCAAATCAGAAGTTTACAAGGGAGGCTCCAATCAATAAGATGCTTTATTTCTCAACTAGCAGATAAGGCTCAACCATTCCCAAAGGCATTACAGAAAGGAGTTACATACAACTGGGATAAAGATTGTGAACAACATCTAAAGCAAATCAAGGAATATCTTTCTAATCCACTTATATTGATGCCACCAGTTCAAGGCAAGCCCTTGATTCTCTACATATCATCTACTGATACATCACTGGGGGCACTTTTAGCACAACAGGATGAGAATAAAAAGGAAAGAGCTATATATTATACCAGCAGGACCTTGGTGTCCTATGAGATGAACTATACTATCATAGAAAAAACTTGTTTGGCATTAGTCTTTGCATCACAGAAATTAAGACACTACATGCTAGCATATTCTATCAAGCTTGTGGCTAATATTGATCCACTCAAATACCTTCTCAACAAAGCAGCACTTACAAGGAGATTGGCTAAATGGGTCATGGTTCTTACAGAATTTGATATTGAATATGTAGAACACAAAGCTATCAAAGGACAGGTCATTGCAGATCAACTTGTTGATGCTTCGCTTGAAGACAATCAACCTTTGCACATAGAATTCCCAGATGAATCCATCATGCACCTTACTCAGCGATCATGGAAAATGTTCTTTGATGAGTCTTTCACTCAACAAGGTTCTCGTGCTGGAATACTTTTTATCACTCCTCAAAGATATTCAATCCAAAAGGCTTACAAGATTCTCTTTCCTTGCACAAACAATATTGCAGAATATGAAGCTTTGGTAAATCGAGTCGAGCTACCTATTGAATGGAAGGTTGTTAAGTTACACATCTATGGAGACTCTCAGCTGATTATCAACCAAATCAATGATATATATCAAACTCAGGATGAGAATCTGATGCCCTATAACATAATGGTTGATGACCTCAATAAATACTTTACCTTTGTATCATTTCAACAGATTTTAAGATCAGCAAACAAAGCAGCAGATGCTATGGCTACACTGACACCTATACCACAACTACAAGAATCTAAGTTTCGCTATGAATTCCTGGTGGAAGAGTTACATTATCCTGCTTATGATTCCCCTCAATCCCAGATGGTCTGTTCTATTATTGGACATGATTCATCTCACTATAGCCACATTTACTCTTACTTGCATGACCAAATTATCTCTGCTAATCTTACCCATAATGAGAAAAGGAACCTACTCTAAAATGCTTCACGATATGTCATCATCACTAACGATTTGTATAGGCGAGGTTTGGATAATACTTTTCTTAAGTGTCTAAAAACTGAAGAGTCCCAATGTGCATTATCTGAAGTGCATAAAGGTATTTGTGGATCTCATTCAAATAGTCTAACTTTAGCTCGAAAACTGCTAAGGGTTGGCTACTACTGGCCAGATATGGGAAAAGATGCTATAAAATTTTCTAAAACTTGTGAGAAGTGTCAGCTACATGGGAATCTCATACATGCTCCAGCAAGGGATGTAATACCTTTTGTGATGCTAAAAATGTGGTATATAAGAAAGGCATACACATATAATGAGACAATAAAACATAATGGAAAGCTTAATTGAAAACTAAATTAAAGATGCAAACCATAAGCCTTCCTTGAAATGTCCCATTTTCCTCTTTTCTTGAGGACCTTGAAGGTGTTGGATTTATTGGCTCTCAGCGGAGCAATGATCTCCAAAGTGACAACTCAAGAGTTGAGTAGCTACTTGATCATGATTGATTGTGCAAATGATATGAAATACAATGATATGATAAATCCAAGATGCTAATTACTAGATGATTGAAATGAAAATGCCTATAGTAATGATGCTAAAATTATGGATGAAAGGGATCGTTATTTCTTCAAAATGGGGGATGTTTATAGGAATTCCAAGGCCAAATTTTAGGTGGCAGGAATCAACGGTCCAGATCTTATCTGAAGATATCAAGGGCCAAGAGTGAGGAAGTGGGAAAAGAGGTTGGAGGAAGGGACACTTTTCATCTCTGTGGTGACAAGTGTCAAGGAGCCTTGCTCATGAGAGGGCAAGTGTCCAAGGGGGGAGATATGTGGCAAAAGTGCCATGTGTCTCAAGGGGAGAATATCCACACCATGGGAGGTTAGGCTAAGGAGGTTACAATGTGAAAGATAGGATGGGGTTAGTTAAACCCAAGGCTAGGTGGAATGGGTTAGGTTATGGGATGGTTAGGTTAGGTGGTTGAAAGTTAGGAACCATGTGCTCATTTGAATTTAAAAGTTCAAATAATTTGGAAAATGATAATTAATCTCAACAAACTTGAGTTTGTTAATTTTGATTAGGGATTAATTTAGAATTAATTAATCAAAGGGGGATATGAAATGAACTGTGTAAATATATTGTTGGAACCCTAAAATTTTCAAATTTTAGGGTTCCAGATTCATGCCAAAAAGAAGATTTCTATGTTCAATCATGTGCAACATCTATAATCAAGTAGGTTCATTTAATTCTAACTTTTAGAGACTGGGTCTGATGCATCCATCAAGAGGTCAACTCGAGGTATGTATATGTTTCACAAATTTCAGAATCAATCCAGGTATACCTTTTCGAACCATAATTCTTTTTCATATCAACACTATCAGGTCAAATTAATTATTCCTTTGTATTTCATGTATATCTGAGGACCTACGTTTCAAATTTCAAATTCATATGAGGTTATTTGATATGTTTTCAAAAGGCAAATCTAAATACAACTTATCCGAATTTATAATATGCAATTCTAAATTCAAATATTTCCAATCGGATATTAGTAAATCATTTTGTAGAAGCATTACTAAATAAAATGGAGATGTCCAAAAGAGGGAAAGCTTTTATCCCACATTGTTTGTGGGATAGGCTCTTTTAACGTTTAAATCCAAAGTGACTCGCATGATAACTGATGAAAGACAAATGGCGTTTGGTGTGAAGAAGGCTGAACCCAATGGACCCCACGCATGCAGACACACATCTCGAGGCAACCAAAGTTTTATGATAGACTAAAGAGGATGGAAGCTAAAGATCAAGAAAGTCAGGTAGATCTGATGGTCGGGTGGATGATCCAACGGTGGTCGCTATACCGCAATGAGAAAGTGCACGACAGATACCTATCGCAGATCAGCAACAAAGCACGTGCAGAAAAGGTGAGTTAATGATCAAGGAGGTTGAAGGTGGATCAACGGTCGTCGCTATACCGCAAGATGAAGATGCTCACTAGTTATCCCCCATGACATAGCGACTAACGAGGTGACATGTCTAGGTGGTGAATAGGTGGATCCATGAGCAAACCGGAGGCTGACACATGACACAGATGGACGAAGAGATAAAGAGTGAGCAAGTTGAAAGAGATCCAATGGTTGTCACTATTCTGCTATGGAAAGTTGTATGATCAATACCTATTGAGGATCAGTGACAAAGAGGAAACAAAGTGAAACGATGGGTCCGACGATGCTGAGGTGGTAGACTGGCGATGATGAGTTGGTAGTCAGGTGACACATCATCAAATTCATAAAGTGGATTATCGAACAAACCTTAGTCGCGTTAGATCTCTAAAAGGATTCACCAAAAGCATCAGTTTCATCAACATAAAGCACATCGAAGAAATCAGAAGTGGTCCCGCAAATAAAATAAAAAAGTATCGATGAAACTACAGAATCGATAAGACCTGTGAACAATTCGCTGAGGGAGGAAGTTTGGCCAAAAGAATAATACTGATTCACGGATATCATTATAAAGGGAAGTATTTTATTTTATTTTATTTTATTTGATATAACAATATTTTTAGGGTAAATTATTATCTTATGTCAATGAATGTTATATTTGCACATTATTTTCTTAAGAGAAAGAAAATACTTTGGTTTTATTGAATTATTTTAAACAAGTACTTATATAAAGATTATTGACTTCCAAACTAAAAGCTAAGGTGGAATATGTTTAACTTTCAAATCAATGAATTTGATTGGCTTATCTTGTGTGCAGGAGATAATGAGAAGATGATGGATATTTTCTGAGGAATTTTATCAAGGCAGAGAATAAAAGACACATGATTTAAGTATCATTTAGTATTTTTAAGGATTCTCATTTGTAATTAATTATTAAACCAAAGGGTGTGTCCTTTGGAATGTAACTATCTGTAGCTTTCTTTTCTGTGAATGAAAGGGTGTGTCCCTTCATATATGTCTTTTGATTGACATACTTATAGGGAGTCATTCTTATATGTAAAAGGCGGGGGGGAAAGAATCAGGAGAAAAACATACTGCTGTAAGGATTGAATATCATTTTGTATTAGAGAAGTATATAGGAAGAAGAAGTATCATTTTGTGCAAGCAATCTGTAATGGAGTATCTGCAAGTGTAGCTTATGTATGCAATTATTTCCTGAAGATTAATATACAAGGTTCATTGTTTCTTTTTCCAAATATTGTCTACACTTTTGTGTTGATGATTATCTTTGTCCTCTTGATAAATCTGTTTATAGATTTGCTATGATGTGAATCACATGTCGTTGCATTAAGTGAAATATTGAGTTCTTATTGTTTGTGTAATGAGTATTGAACCTTCATAATTGATGAGAAATTGTCTCTTGAGTTGATAAAATATTTTGTCCACAAAGTGTCATATATATCCCTGGATAGAGGCACTGGTCTGTTATTGATATTTTAAGGTTTTGATCTGTATGCATTCAAGGTCCTTGATAGAGAAACGTCCTTCTAAAATCCTATATGAAGTGATCTATGCAAATTTCATTTAAGTCCTGAAAGCAAGCTCATTTTCAATATACATTCAGAATCATTTCTTTTCAAAGCATTCAGTTAAAGCACATAATAAAGCATAGTTGTAAAACAATAATTTGTCAGTTGTGTAAACTTGCCAAAAGGTTCAAATCCACTATAAGTAACCTCTTTTGTGCTTGAGAGGAAGAGGCACATCCACCTAGGTTCAGTGGAGCCTAAAGTGCAGAGAGATCGAGTCCTTGACTGTCCCTGTTCGTTGGCCAAGGCTGATTGGACTACTTAAGGATTTGGCAAGTCTTTTGGTTTTCCAATCCGTGGTTTTGGGAACCAACATATATCATGTAGATTTATTTACTAGTAGATGAATAGATAAATTAATCAAAATGCTAATGAATTCAATTAAATTGGGAAATGGGATTAATTAAATAATTGCTTATTCAATTAATTATCTTCAGACCATTTTTAGGTGTATACATTTTGCCCCTCTTTGAAGCAAGGTGTGATGACGTGTTGATTTAGAGAATAATCTCAATGTGATGATGTTGATGTGATATTGGTTTGATAGGATGCCCCAGCCATTGATTGCTAAATTGTGATACGATGATGCCCCCTCGGGAGATCAATTGAGATAATCGACCTTTGGATTGTTTGGATATTTGTGAAATTGATTTCTCGATTAGAAATGATTTGATTTATGCAACGTTGATTGATGAAAGTGTGAGTTCTTTGATCACTTTGATGTGGTTCTTGATTTGATGATTGATAGAGTTTGATTGAATTTGATAAGAATGATTAGATTGATAAGACCAATATTTAGTCTGGTTTTAGGAATGACACCTCCTGTATAAGACAAAGATGATCAAAGCGTATGGTTTCAGGAATGATATATCCTATATAAGACTTGATCAGAATGGCTGGTTCCAAGAAAGATACATCTTGTACAAGATATGATAGAATAGATCAAATGAGATCGATTGATAGAATTGATAAGATTGATTGGATAAAGAACTGACATTTTGTTGATATCTTGTTGCAGGAAGATTCAGATAAGATAATGTTGGCATATTTGAGGGAGTAGCATAAGATTTTCTTTGGGTCAATAATATCTGTAGAGAGGGGAGCCATCATTCTGATTGTGTATACACCTATGATGATACACTGATGATTCTTGCGATAGATTTGTCCTTGGATAAGATGAGCTTTTGTGATCCCATGCAAGAATGAAATGCAAGCTAAATGCAAATGCAAAATGAAATGCAATGCGGCGATCGGACCGGTCATGTGGTCATTGAATTTCTTCATCATTGAGCCTTTTAAAATATGGGAAGTGAGTGCAAACATCAATGGTATAATTGAACCATGATGACCTAAGCACTATTTTCTTGGGTTTTGATATTGCAAGTTAGCACAAGCATCGAGGTATAATTGAACTAGGATGACCTGAGTGTTGCTTGCATAAAACATGCAGTATTAACTGTGTTGACTTGAATTTCATCATCAGAATACTCCCTGCAACATGGTTTTACAAAATACAAAGGAAATGCTACAGGAAATCCAAACTCAACCAATAAAACTACATGAAATTGATATAAAATAAAAACACTATTATTACCTTCATGATTTATGTCTCATTGTGTCCTAACTCTATTGTTCCTGGTTGCAGATGGTGTGCTCTAAGACAAGCACTGATAGCTTCCAAGATGGCATATGAAGAATGGACTGATAACTGATAGTTAACTGATACTATGATATGCAATGCTAAACCATTGTGCTAAATGATTATGCTATTTGCTTCAAGATTAAAACTCACATATGCATAAGTTTTCTCAAATGATTAGCTTTGAAAACTCACTTGAAGACTAACTCTCTCTCATCTCAAACTCCAGATCTTATAGACCTTGAGAGGATAAGATGATGTGGCCCAGATCAACAGTCATGATCAGATCTACAGATTTGGATGGTTGTGATCAAAGGTGAAGGTTGAGAGAAAGGGGGAAGGAGAAGACAAGTGTCACTCATCTCACCTTGACTGGGTTGCTAACTGAGGGAATCTAGGGATGGTTAGAGAAGATTTAGGCATGAGAGGACAAGTGGACTCAAGTCCTTCCTAAGATGTAGGGATGTTGGAGAGAATACAGAAAGAGGTTATGAAATATGTGTACGTACACAATATTTCATTAAATTTGGAGTTTGAAGATAAATGAATTAATATTTAAGAAATATTAATTTCCTTAGCCACATGATGGATGAGTTGGCAAAGGGAAGATGAAGTGGAGATGGAAGGTGAGTTGAATAATAGATTAAATAATTTTAGAAATTATTTAATATTTGAGATTATAGGATAGAAGAATAATCATTAAATATTAGATATTCAAATGATTGGAAGAAATAATTAAATATTTAGATATTCAATTAGTTGATTAGAAGAATAATTAAATATTAGATATTTAATTAATTAGAGGAATATGATAGATGAATTAATTAATAAAATATTTCAATTAAATTAATTAATAGAAAGACACGAAATGAATTAAATAAATTAATCTTTTCAAATTAACTATTTAATAGAAGAATAAACATTAAATAAATATAAAATATTTATTTAATCACTCATAGCCATTTTTATGTGTATACATTTTGCCCCTCTTTGAAATGATAAGACAACAATGTTTCAAAGATTAAATCAAGTCTTTATAGTGCACCTGATGGAGATTAAAATCTTGATTGTGTATCCCAGATACTGATATTTGGATATTGATTTGATGATGATGCCCCCTCGAGAGATCGTTTGTGCATTAATGGCATGGATGATCTCTCGATAGAATAAGAATGTTATATGAAAGATAGATGAGTGAATAGATTGCAGATTGATCAGATGAATTAGATTGATAAGATTGATTGGATTGAGATCAAGTCTAGTTTCAGGAAGGACACATCCCGTATAAGATAAAAGATGATCAAAACGTTTGGTTTCAGGAAAGACACATCCTGTATAAGACATGATAGATTGATCAAAACATCTAGTTTCAGGAAAGATACATCCTGCATAAGACATGATAGATGATAGTTGAATGAATGATGAAGATATTAAAGTGAAGAATGATTCCATTGGATGATGATGCTGGTGCAGGTGGCGCAGGTGATACAGGTGTTAGACCTACAGGCTCGAGAGGCAGTCATGATTCTTGACTTGATTTGTATTGATGGGACTTTGTACATTATTGATTTTTTTTTTATATCATTGTATACTTGGACAGTTTATTATTTTATGATGATCTATATGCATTGATTATATGGATGCAGTGATTAGATGGATGATGTTATGATCTTTTCTCTTTATTATGATGATGTTTTATATGATGAAATAATAAATGTTGTTGATTTTTTTGATTTTGATGACCTTGGATGCAACTGAAAATGATTTCTAACTTAAATGATGCAAATGCAATGATCTATATGGGAATGCAAATGAATTATTATGAAATATGTTTTTCAAATGTTTTTATTTTTTATATGTAATTCTTATAATGATTATGAATCTAAGTGCAAAGATGTAACTAAATGATCTTAATGAATCTTTAATGATAATGCAAATAATGATGATACACTACACGATTAATGAAATACACTTAATTGAATGCAAACTAATGCAATGATTTAAATGAAACTAAATGAAATAGATGATGATTAAAATGATTCTAAAAATGAATGCACCTATAATGATCAAATGCAAATTGTTTTTTTGTTCGTCCAAGTATACTCAATCTTTATTCATGACCATTGATCTTTGAATGAAATGAAATGCTTATAATGCAACTAACATTGAATGCTTATAATGCAGATGAAAATGAGCTAATCTAAAATGATCTAACTAAAAATGATATTGTCGTTCTTCATATGTTATCTTGTAACATTGCTTGATTTCATCATTGAGATTTAAAATGTTGTAATAGAATACAAGCAACTTGACATAATCATCCAAGATGACTTGAGTATTTCTTACATGGATTTTGATATAGCAATTTAATACAAGCAACTTGATATAATGAATCAAGTTGACTTGAGTATTGCTTGAAGAACAGATAAGGATTATCTCCTTTCATGCATGACTCGGAACATCCTCCTTGATCTTTTGTCGATAATATCCTTAGACAAGTGCATACTTTAGTAAGAGATAAGCCATAGACAACAATCAAAGAAAATAATCATGCCCCATCATAGCTTCTCTAGTCATGGGCATCCTTGAGTCGCATAGAGTACACGATTAGCAATAAAATCAAGAAATAAACATTGAATCTTGCATGTCATTCACATGTTCTAATAGTCATTAACTGATATAATCATCTTGATGAATGATCTTTGATAATCCTTTATTACTTTCTAGTTAATTCTTCATTTTCTGAGTGTCATGATTCAGTTGTCATGAAATGTCTTGATCTTCGTTGCTTTGTTGCTCATTATCTATTTCAAAACCCTGGGTGTTTTTGGTTTTTCTATTTTTTCCGAATGTTTTGGATTTTCAAAGATTTAAAAGATCACCTTAGCAAAAGGAATTAGGATTTTGCCCCCAACGGAAATTTTTTTTTATTATGGATGTATGAATTGATCAAGATCCAAACTATGGCAGGATATAAATGCAGATTGATTGATTCTGATAAAATCTAAGATAGTGACTATGACAAGTGTGTCAAAGATTGATAATTGTTGGTAAGTTGCATATTTTCTACTAATGGTTCAGAGCAATAGATGTGAAAGATGGAATGGATAAGCTAGGATAGATGGAATGGATAAATTAGATATGATGGAGTGGATAGGTACGCAAAGCGATCTCATAGATGGAGGAACTCACTTTTTAGATAGCGCCTGTTTACTAGGTTTTCACCATCTAAATTTATTGCATTTTTTTATATTTGTTTTTGTCTTTCTTGATTTTTGAAAGATGAAACATGTCGTGCCATCAATTGATAAAGATAAGACTACCCATAACAAAATCCAGTAGTCATATTGATCTATGTCATTATTTTGATTTGCTCGATGATTGATAAGAATGTCTGGTTTCAAAGAGTGAGTACCTCGTATAACACCGATCTATCTGGTTTCGAGCGTACCTTTCCCTGTATAAGACACATTGATGTTGATAGATTTCGAGTGATGAATTGATTAAAAAGACATGTGATTAGTTTGATTGTAGATTTAAGGAGTTTTCTTGTTTGTTGATATGATTTGATGGATGGTCCATGTTGTCATGCTTTGATTTTCAATTATGTTCTTTTGATTTTGATTTTTAGTTTTTTTGAGACTTTTTTTTTTTTAAGCTTTTTGGATTAGAAGAAAAATGTATTTGGTTGCCCCAATGTATAGCAAGACAAGGAATGGATGAATATATGATTGAACCATTGAGGTAGAAATGAATAGGAGAAAGATGAAAGTATCTTATGAGGAGACACATCAAGAGCTTCTTAAAATCATGTTTTTGTCCTTAGTTTTGATCAAGATCAAGGATGGAAAAGGAGATATGGATGGAGATAGGATATGGATAGGAGAAACAAGATCATAGATAGTGATATATGATTGAAGAAATGAATAGTTAGAATATATGGTATAGATTAGCATGAAGCAAGATCGTAGATAGCACTGGATGAATTTAGATAGGGTAATGGATATTGGAGGAAGGATAATGGGAGATGTGTTATGAAGAATAGAGTGGATGAAACTTTGACCCCAAGTATATAGTCTCCATTTGTAAAGAGGTGATATGTAAGATTTGTCACAATATTTAGCACCACCTGAATAAGCATTCCTGAAATTTTCAAAAATAGAGACCCAACCCACACTTAGAACCTCTGGAAAAATTCAACCAAACATATCTAGCAACTAGGAAATAAACTCAAAAGGGAAGAAGAATCCCAAACTAGATCAAGGTACTTAGTCTTTGATTACCCATGTGTGTGCAATTGGGTTCATTTTGGCTCATATGATCATTGTAATCTTTAGAATCCAACGTGGCTAGCTACATGAGCTACCCTGACTTCAAAAGCATCCTGGATAGAGCCTCGCTGCCAGCAAGCATCCATAGCTCCAATGATTTTATTGCTATAATATCACAAATATTGCTCCATTTCCAACCAGGCGTCCATAGCCCCAATGGAATTACTTGCATATTCCCATAGCCAAGCTTTTGATATTTCTTTTTTTTATTTATATATTTCTTTTCCTGATCATGCTTTGGATCTTTTGATATTGTCTTTTTCTTTTCTTATTTTGATTGCATTGACTTGTAAGTAATGAAACTTACATGGGTTTGATAATTACAGTGGCGTTGAAGCAAGATTTTAGATTTTTCACTAGCCATGTCTTCGACTAAAAGATCACAATGATTTAGAGCAATTGATTAAGTGTATGAGATATAGTAATCAAAAGGTGTTAGTACCAAGATGAGTTAAGTGGTTCTTTTCTGGATTGAGTGTGTATCCCAACCAAAAGATAATATTAAAGAGGAACAACCTCAAATTCTGAAGTGTATCATGAATAGATATCTAGGAAATGGACTGAACATGAGATTCGAGTATGGGCAAGCATGTGACAAAATGACACAAATGCCTAGTTCACAGATGATGAATTTATGAAAAGGATTGAATGAAAGGGATGGAAGAATGGAAAAGAGGTGTTGGATAATAGATAGAATGTTTGAAGATTTGTGCGAGGATAGATGGAGATGTATTCAAGGTGAGTGTTGGTACACAACTTGAGAAGTGATGAAGATATGGAGGAAAATTAAATTTTGGGACAAAAGAACCCAAAATAGATAAAGAAAATGATGGAAGAATAGTTTTGAAAAGATGTTTAGATAGATGTTTGAAATAAGTTCAAAGATGTGTGCCTTTGTTGATCTTTCTTATGGATCATTTGAGGTGATGGAATGGTGGATGGAGGGAAGTAAGGACCCAAGATGGATGGAAGGGATGGAGAGTTTGAATTTGGAAGAAAAGGACCTAAAATGGATTTGGAGGATGAAGAGTTTGACTTTGGAACAAAAGGACCTAAAATGGATTTGGAGGATGAAGAGTTTGACTTTGGAACGAAAGGACCTAAAATGGATTTGGAGGATGAAGAGTTTGACTTTGGAAAGAAAGGACTTAAAATGGATTTGGAGGATGAAGAGTTTAAATTTGGAATGAAAGGACCTAAAATGGATTTGTAGGATGAAGAGTTTGACTTTGCAACAAAGGGACCTAAAATGGATTTGGAGGATGAAGAGATTTCTTGATCTTGATCTTGACTTGGAGTAGGATCATTTGATTTTGTGCTTTTCTCTTGATTTTTAATTAGATTAGTGAAGGAGATGGAAGGGATATCATTCTCTTGCTTAGGAGGTGGATGTTGAATGGGACTCTGCTCTTGAGATAAGAGGGGATCACCGTGTATGGAATACTAGAATTTTAGGGGATCATCATAAGATTCTTGATAGGTAGGATCTTGATTAAAAAATGGGATTAGATTGGAGAGCCATGATATCTTGATCTTGATTTAGGCTAGGACTCATTTCCTTTGAATAAGATTCTTCTTTTTCAAGCGACAAGGATGCTCACATGAGTGATGAAAGTTTTAGTTTAGATAGGTTGATGTTGTTGACTTGATGGATACTTTGTTTCATATACTCAAGCTCAATAAGTCAAATAGAGGGTTTCTTCGATAGGCCCCTATGAAAAAGTATGTCAAATGATATGGATAAAGTCTCTTGATATGGAAACTTGATTTGACTAACTTGAATACCTAGCTAGGTATTGTTGTCGTTGAGATAGTTGGATGATAAACTCTTGATCACTTGGTTTGATACTCCCCTAATCTTGTTGGATGAAAGTCTTGTCTATAGATAGTTTGAGAAGGTGATAACCACCTCAAAAAAAGTGCTTTGTTGGATTTTGAAATTATTTTCTCTCTAAGGTTGCTCTTTTTCTCTTTGTTTTGAATTGATTGTTGTATTGGTTGATTTGCAAGATATTTCAATGTTCATATCAAGAAGACATAGCACACATGAAAAAAATGATCATCCCTATGCTAAACATTGAGTGTATGTTTTTGTGAGGATATTTTCAAATCCCCAATGTTTTCACTGGTTTGATTTACAATAAAGGACACATCAGATAGACACTTTATTCAAAGGTCATCAACAATATCATAGCCCACTAGTCTCGAGACTCTGTCAGCTCAAACAGCCTTGTCGCCCCCTAGAGGGCGCCCGTTTTTTTGCCTTTTTCCAGAAATTAACCCAAAGAGAATTGCTCCTCAATTGAGTAGTTATCTTGGGAAATATATGGTGAGTAATCTTGGGGGTGGATTATTCCCCACCCTTGCACTATGATATTGCCAATGTATGGCAACTTACTCGACTCAAAGCTTCTACTTCTATGGTTCGTAGTAAGAATTTCATTCAACGCGGCAAATGATAAACTCAATTAAGAGGCTTCCCAACCTTTAGAACAAAGGCTTTTCGCATCACAAGGATACTAGGGGAAGGCTATCAAATACACACTTCCATTGGAGGGGATTTTCATCAGCCTCCATGTTTGATTATAGTGGGTTGGTAAACTTAGCGATAAATTTGTTGCCCACTTGGGTCGTACCCTTCTCACTAGCCCTTTTGAGGCTTTGGGAAGGCAGACCCTCTAAAGGATTTAATTGCTTGAAAGTAAAGAAAGCATAAAAGAGTGGGTTCGGCTTTTTGGTCACCTAATTAAGGGGAGAGCATATACCTACCACTTAAGACAAAGCAATCAAAGTTCTTTTTAACCTTTTCAAATCAATTGTTGGCTAAGTCCTATTTGGAGATGTTGCTCCAACAAGCATGGTGTTTATTTTAGCCCCACATAGCAAATGATTTTGTAAACTAGGAATTGGAAATCCTGGTCAACAAAATGAAAATCATTGCAAAAAGTAACTTGCTTTATAAAAATGGACAAGTTGATTGTTCTTTTTAACTTGCAAAAAAAAAAGATTGATTGTGCTTTTAACCTTTGCAAGAAAATGAAAGATTGTTGTCCTTTTTAGAACCCAAAATTTGAGGTGTGAATCCCAACTTTGCAAGAAAGTAAATGTTTGATTTGTTGTTCTTTTTACCTTGCAAATGTGATTATTTGTAGAGATCAAAAACAAGTGAGGTACTTTTTAGAACACCAAATTGAAAAATGAAGTTCTTTTTACCCAAAAGGAAATATGAGTTCTTTTTAACCAACTTTGAAAAAGCTAGAAAAGAAATCACTAAATCCTAATTTAACTCCTCCAAATCTGCAAAAAACTGTTAGAAACTTGCAATAAAAAAGAAGTTAGTGAAAATCCAAAACCTTAGGTGGGCTTCCACAAGCCTAATTTCAAATCGTGGTTACAAATTTTTCACTCCCGATCCTGAAATGCCCTGAAATTTGACTAAGTCTGAAATTTGGAGGATCTTCCAAAAACTAGATTTTGCATTATAACTCCTAGAGGTCTGAAACCCCTCTCAAACATCCTGACAATATATATGGAATAAAACTTAAAGTATAAGAAAGTATAAGTGACATTTCCTCTTATCTTTTCTCTTTCTTATACTTAAATGTTATATCCTATATATATTACCCTTGCACAAGCCTAATTTCAAGATTTGATTAAAACTTTTGCACTTTGTTTCAAATGCGCCATCTTAGAGAACATATGCGCTAAAACAATTGTCAAATGCACTAAACCATTTGTCAAATTCACTAACCTGCGTTACAAAAGCACTAACCTATGTTCAGAAGCGCTAACTTGCATCACAAAAGCGCTAACCAATGTTACAAAAGTGCTAGCCTACTGTTTGAATGCGTGGATTCATGATTAAAAGTGCTATTCTATTGAAAACAGACGCTAACCTAAGCAACAAAAGCGTTAACTTACTTAACATATGCGTTGTCAAATTTCACAGATGCGTGAAACTGACTTATAAAAGTGTTAAATTGATTTCACAAGAATATGACAAGATATTAGAAAATGTAAGTTCGAGGCCTGAGCCCCACGGTGGGTGCCAAAATGTGTCGACTTGAATTTCATCATCGGAATGCTACCTGCAACATGTTAGTTTCACAAAATACAAAGGAAATGCTACAGGAAATCCAAACTCAACCAATGAAACTACATGAAATTGATATAAAATAAAAACAATATTATTACCTTCATGATTTATGTCTCATTGTGTCCTAACTCCACTGTTCCTGGTTGCAGATGGTGTTCTCAAAGACAAGCACTGATAGCTTCCAAGATGGCATATGAAGAATGGACTGATAACTGATAGTTAACTGATACTATGATATGCAATGCTAAATGATTATGCTATTTGCTTCAAGATTAAAAGTCACAGATGCATAAGTTTTCACAAATGATTAGCTTTGAAAACTCACTTGAAGACTAACTCTCTCTCATCTCAAACTCCTGATCTTATAGACCTTGAGAGGATAAGATGATGTGGCCCGGATCAACGGTCATGATTAGATCTGCAGATTTGGATGGTTGTGAGCAAAGGTGAAGGTTGAGAGAAAGGGGGAAGGAGAAGACAAGTGTCACTCATCCCACCTTGACTGGGTTGCTGACTGAGGGAATCTAGGGATGGTTAGAGAAGATTTAGGCATGAGAGGACAAGTGGACTCAAGTCCTTCCTACGATGTAGGGATGTTGGAGAGAATACAGAAAGAGGTTATGAAATATGTGTACGTACACAATATTTCATTAAATTTGGAGTTTGAAGATAAATGAATTAATATTTAAGAAATATTAATTTCCTTAGCCACGTGATGGATGAGTTGGCAAAGGGAAGATGAAGTGGAGATGGAAGGTGAGTTGAATAATAGATTAAATATTTTAAGAAATTATTTAATATTTAAGACTATAGGATAGAAGAATAATCATTAAATATTAGATATTCAAATGATTGGAAGAAATAATTAAAAAATTTAGATATTCAATTAATTGATTAGAAGAAGAATTAAATATTAGATATTTAATTAATTAGAGGAATATGATAGATGAATTAATTAATAAAATATTTCAATTAAATTAATTAATAGAAAGACATGAAATCAATTAAATAAATTAATCTTTTCAAATTAACTATTTAATAGAAGAATAAACATTAAATAAATATAATTTTTTTTTTGGATAAGTGCTATCAAGTATGGGGATAGCGCCCTATATTAATATTTAAAAAGATTACATAAAATGTCGAAAAAAAATGACATAAACTAGCCGTCGTATGCCTATCTATTGCTAAATGCCACACAGGGCTTGTAGAATAGTAGAAGTACATTCACCAACATAGATAACATTGTTGGTCGATTGGACAGACAACCACCACTCCTCTGATCGGGTAACTCTATGGAAGGGCTCCATGTTTCTATTCTTAACTACGCAACGAAACACCTCCCATGCATTCTCACTAGAGATTCTCACTTTTTCTCACTCAGCCATCTTCGCTAGATATTTTTCCACAGCACGGTTGTGCCTGTCATTGTCCAACTCCTCCTCATCCTCCTCAGACGACTTATCATCTGAACTATCCGAAGGCAAGTAGAGTTCCATCTAGAAATAGACTTTTAGGATACTAAGCCTCTGATCAGATGGTAAATTTAAAATACAATTAGTCACTTCATCCACCACCAAGGGTTTAACAAACCCATTGAGAAGCCCCACCAACATTTCACTTGACTCTAGGACATCCACCACCAGGATTAGCATGGCTTCAAGGATCTTTGAGTCGCACCAGTGCCTTTGATGATTGAGGACCACACCTATCAGTCCCTCCATGGCGTCATAGGCTGCATCCACTGTGAAGAAAAAATTCTGCAGTTGTCCCCTCAGATCCTCTTCGCAGTTAACACACGAGATGCTTCCAAAGTAGGCCATATTTTCCACAGTTCCCACTCAGAAGAAGACCGTTCAGATATGAAAGCATACAGAGAGCAACTGCATAAATAGCAACATACATCCAAATCTAGAAGCTTCAGCTAGACCACACTCTCCTCAATGAGGATTATAGAATCTATTATGCAACCAAGAAATCGGAAAGTGTCAGAATTGTCTTCAGGTCTATTGTGTTTTCGGGCCACATGTCTAAATCTCCAACTGCCCTTAAGGGTGCAACGATCAAAAACAGACCCCGAATCCCGATAGTGTCCTATCAGGCAGCCAAAACTGAGGCCGTCGGTGAAACCTTACTAAGAATGATCGGCTTTGATTAGATCTCAGATTGATTCTGAGGCTGAGTGAATATAAAAAGTGACAATACCATGGGGGATGTCAACGTCTATATTGGCAACATAGTCTGCCACCCGATTACCCTCTCTATATGTGTGAGCAATTTCATAATGGCCAATATCAGTGAGAAGTCTAGATATGCATGGGACCCATTTGTTAAGGTTCCTACTCAGGAAACCCCTTTTAATAATCCCTTGAATAATGACTAAGGAGTCCCCTTCAGTGGTATCTTGGTTATTTTATTGGTGACGCATAGTTTAAGGCCTTCCACGAGGGCCCGAATTTCTGCTTCATTATTAGTGGCCACCCCCATGGCCCCATAAATACCAAATAATAACTTTCCTTCACTGTTACGTATTACAACCCCATAACCAAAAACCTCAAGGTTGCCTCGACATGCACCATCAAAATTCAGCTTCAGCCATCCCACAAGGGGAGCCTTCCATCTGATATGTTTTCTATTGCCTTTCTTGACAGATAGCTTGGACATCTTAGAAGGGGTGCCCAAGAACCAATTTTTCTCCATACTTCTGTCCCAATCATTATAGTGTTGGATCTGCTTCCTCTGCTTCCCATTGATCATTTCTTCTATTGCCACTTTGATACTCTCAATGAGTCTATCCACTGGAAGACACTTTTCTTTAAAAATTCTTCTATTCCTTTCCTTCCATATATGCCAAGCGATCATTGACGGGCTTGTAGTCCAAATGTCACTCCACATTGAAGATCTATTTGAAGGCCATGAGGCAAGGAAATCCTTCAGTTTCAAATTCCTAATTGTAGTGTAGTTTATTTTATTTAAAAACCAGTTCCAATAGGCCTCTGCCATTGGGCAAGTATATAGTAGATGGTCAACAGACTCTTTCACATTCTTACATAAAACACATATGCTTGGTCCAGAGATGCCTATCAATTTGAGTCTCTCCCCTGTGAGGACTATGTTATGTAGAGCGATCCATAGAAAGGCGCCAACTTTGGGGAGAAGTCTGTTGTGCCAGCACAACTTCAATGATTAGTCAGTATACGAGCCTTTTGCTCTTTGGACCTTACATCCCAATTTTACATTGTACTCACCTGACTTCGAGCCGCACCAAAAGATACTATCTTCTTCATTGGACACTGGAATATTTTTTCTGCTAAGTATGGATCTTAGTTGATCGCAAAGTACCTGACAACCAATATCCACCTATTTCCAATTTTTGATACTACCATTAAAGGAATCTGTGTCAAAGTAGTCCCCAACATAAGAACCATATCGGTCTTTTAATATATTAATCCACTCCTAATCCACAAATAATTCGTTTAACGCTGGTTCACCCTCCCATGAATCCTCCTAGAATTTTGCTATGTTCCCTCGCCCGATGTGCCAAGAGATGTGGTCTGTTATCATGAGTCTACAATCCCATAGAAAATTCCAAGTAGCAGAACCTTTGTCTACGTTTTCCATTGTAAGGATTTTATCCGGTTGATCTGTATCAAGATACTTCTTCTGAAAGATTTTGCACCAAATTTTTTGAGGTTCTCGATACATCTTCCAAGAAAGTTTTGCGGCAAGGGCAATATTTTGGAGGTCCATTTTCCTTAAACCTGCCCCACCCGATTCTTTGTTATAACACATCGTCTCCCAGTTGATGAGGGGAATTTTGCTATTATCTTTAGCCCCTTCCCACACAAATTTTCTCAACATGTTTTCTAAGTTCTTCCCGATCGCCTATGGCATTCTAAAGCATGACATGCTATAGATTGGAATAGCAGACAGAACTGATCGGATCATTGTAAAACGCCCAGCCTAGGATAACCATCTATTCTTCCATTGTGATGATTTGGCCACCCAGGATTGTTTCACATCATCCCACGTGTGAGTTTGACGACATCCCTTGTCGATTTCAATGCCCAAGTACTTCATAGGAAGTTCTGCTATTTTGATCCCCAGGAGCCCCGAGATTCTTGTCTGCATTTGTCTGCAGGTGTTAAAAAGAAAAAGTTGTGACTTATCCCTATTCATTACCTGGCCCCACAGTTCTGAATACTAGTCCAAGGTTTCTAATATGCATCTAGCTTCTGCCATAGAGGCCTCCCCAAAAACCACCGTGTCGTCTGCAAATTGAGAGTGTGTGATGGCACTTAGTTGATCATGAATGCAGACGCCTTTCCATTTCCCTTGCAAGTGTTTTTTCTGAATTAATCTTCCCGGAACTTCTGTCATAATGATGAAAATTGAAGGGGAGAGGGGGTCACCTTGTCTCAGGCCGTTAGTGGCAGGAAAAAAACCACAAACACTCCCATTAACCAACAGAGAGAAATTGACCATAGAGATACATAACTTAATGCAAGCAATCCATTGGGGTGGAAAGCCAAATTTTTCAAGGACACAGAGAAGGAACTTCCATACTACCCAATCATAAGCTTTTTCCACATCCAACTTAACTGCCATTCCTCCAATCTTCTCTTTATGCATGGTGTGTATGACTTCTGAAACTAGGATAATACTGTCTGCAATCTCCCTTCTCAGGGTAAAGCCGTTCTGGTGCTCCGAAATCAGCTTGGGGAGCAAAGCTTTAAGTCTCTCTGCTAGAGATTTGGAGATGATCTTGTACAATGTGTTGCATAGAGATATCGGTTGAAAATTCTTTTATAGAGGTGCACTCTGCTTTTTTGGGAATAAGGGAAATCGGGGTATGATTTATCTCTTTGACAAATTTTCCACCCTTCCTAAAATCTTCGACCACCCTCCATATATCCACCCCCAAAAAGTCCCAACATTTCTAAAAGAAATCAGCGTTTAACCCGTCTGGACCAGGCGCCTTGTTTGAGTGCAGCGCAAAGGTGGTCACTTTATCTTCATCTAAGGTAAAAGGGGCCATCAACAACTTACCATCCTCATCAAAGAGGATCGGGTGTATAATGTCGTCTAGAATCGGGAAGGAGGTGGACTCATCTACCCCACCGTCTCCCAATAGCCTCTTGAAGTAATCTAAAGCTGCTTGTTCTATTTCCTTAGGAGTGTGGACCCAAGATTTATTCATATCTTGGATCGAACAGATTCTGTTGACGCATTTTCTTGCTTTTATAGAAGCATGGAAAAATTTGGTGTTCATATCTCCCTCAGCAATCCAATGCTCTCGCGCCTTGTCCCTCCAATACAGTTCTTCTCTCTGCAGAATCTTAGAATACTGACTCTTGAGGGATTTTTCAGCTTCGAATTCCACATTTGTCATTCCACGGGCCATCACGACCGAGTTGACTGCTTCTAATTCTTCTTCGATCTTATCTTTTTCGGCGAAGACATTTTTAAGGAGGTTCGGTTCCAGTCCTTTAATCTCCTTTTGACGTATTGCAACCTTTTGGTGAATTTGAAGCTAGGGGAGCCAAAGAATACATTACTTTCAATCCACCAGCTTTTAATATGATTGAGAAGTGCCAGGTCTTGCCACCACATACTTAGGAATTTGAAATAATTCTTATGCTGCCCAGTGTCATGCCCTATGTTTAATGATATGGGATAGTGATCTAACCCACTTTGGGGTTCGATAGCAGAATAGATGGAATGATGGCTTAACATCCACCACTCCCCTACTAAGAACTTGTCCAACCTTTCAGTGATATTCGCAAATCACGCCTTCTGTTATTCCAAGTAAAAGACCCATTCTTGGGGATGATATCAACCACCTTGCAATTGGTAACAAAATCCCTAAAATCTTTGACCACCTTCGAAGGCTTTCTTAAACCACCTCTTTTGTCCTCTACACTAAGAATAGCATTGAAGTCCCCTACCATGACAACTTTCCCAAAATCCAGCCTAAGAACCAACTCAGTCACCTCACACCATACCTTCCGATTGTCTTCTGTTTTGATTGGTCCATAAATGTTGAACAATGAAAAACACGGGTTTGAATTTTTACATTTAATAGAGCACGCCATCCAAAACTCATGAGAAGCGATAAGACCTACCTCAATATATGTCGAGTTCCATAGGATCCCAAGCCCTCCTGCCGAGCCACGAGCCTCCTGAAATATACCATCCCAGTAATAACAATTTTTTTTAAATTCCAGAGCCTTCTCTAGATTTAACTTAGTTTCTTGCAACAAGATAATATCTGATGCAAGCTTGGTCATGGTCCTTTTGACCAAGCATCTTTTGTCAGGGGCGGCTAAACCCTTGACATTCCAAGAGGAAATTTTCATCTTTCTCCAAGGGAGGGCTTTCCTCCCTTGGATACTTTAAGATAATCTAGAACGCTGACAATTCCCTTTTCGTGGGCTCTTTGTTCTCTAATAGCTTTATGGCTTTTGCGTCCCTTAGATCTTTTGGTTCTCCCCAAGAGTGCATTTGCAGATTGACTGATGCATCTGGGATCTAGAATATCCAAATCATCCAAATTTTCTGATTCATCATCTGGCCATGAAGATTCAGATCCTTCCACAAAAAGCCTATCCTCCTTGGTAACGTCCTGATTGGGCGCGGGGGCAGGGGATAACTATCCTGATGGATCAAGGGAAGGAATCTTGTTGTAGATGGGAGCTTCTGAGGGAGAATTGTTTTCTTGGGATAGGTCCTTTGGGAGCAGATTAGTGTTGGCAAAATTCGGGCCAATCAGTAGCAGTTTTTCTGTATTCCCTGGAGGCTTTTGGTTCCATACTTTGCTGGATTTAAAGGGGGGCTTTTTGAACGCTTTCCTGACAAACATCCCACATCTCTCGACGAGGTATCACCTACTACCACACCTAGTACATGGTGTGATGTCTTTTTTGAACTCCACCTATTGAACCCATCTCCCCTCTTTTATTATAATGGAAATAGAAGTAGGGATTCCTTTTATCGCTGCAATTTTTAATCTGGCATAAGTGTATAGATCTACGTCAATGATTGCTTCATCGATTTCCAAAAGTGTGCCCAGAGTCCGACCTATTCGTTCTAAACAAGGGTTTCTCCAATATTCTGAAGGGAGATTAAATAAACGGATCTATAAGGGTTTATCATATATCGCCAAGTGAGTAGGATCGAAATTAGGAGACCAGGGTTGTAAATATATTGGGTGGCTATCCAAGAACCAGTTTTGAGAGGAGAGTATCCTATCTTTCTCCTCTACCTTTATGAAAACTGCAACAAAGAAACCTTTCGGTAAGAATTTAATGACGACATGCTTACCACAATGCTCATCCGCCCAGGACCTTATTGAAATTCTGGGAAATTTAGGGCCAACAATTCTCCCAATGATTGCATGGTTTTCGAAGATAGATCTGTCATCTTCTACTTCCTTCGATAAATCCACTATGCTCTGTTTAGGGTTTCTAAGATTATCTTTGGGTTTCGTTTCTAAGGAACGGTCCCGAGGGAAAGTGTCTTCCCGAATCTCTTCATGTTCAAAAATAACATTCTCATTCCAATCCACATCAAACACTTTCCACTTGTATTTTTCTGATTGTCTGGATCGCCATGCGAATTTCTCTTATATCTATTTTTCGGATTGAATCTGGTCTCCCGTCTGGCCTCGCGCACCTACCCTTCCTCGCGAACTTGCTCTTCTCTGCACTCCATTTTTTCAAACATATATAAATATAAAATATTTATTTAATCGCTCATAGCCATTTTTATGTGTATACATTAACCATTTCTATATGCACGTCCAAAATGTCTTCCATGATGCTCCGATGATCATGTTCTGAGACAGCTTTGCACATATTAACGATTAATTTACAGACAATAGACAAGAAAAATATCATGTTCCTTCCTTGTTCCTCTAGTCAAAGACATCCTGGAGTCACTCAGAAATCATGACATAGAAAAATCAAAATAAAATAGTTGAACCATTATTGTCAAAGTGTTAAAATCATGAGTCAAGATATATCATCCATTTAAATGTGTTTGTCATGTTTAGACTGATATTTGATAGTGGTTGACAAATTGATCTTGTGTTCAATGTTGAATGTGTATCAGTTTTCGCTTGACAAGTGTTTTCTAACTATTGTTCTACCTGTTTGATTAAGCTCAAAACGATGAAAATTTTTGCCCCCAACCTAGAAACAAAATTTATTATGACAAATACAATGATCCAAACCATGACGAGAAAACACATGGGATGTCTGCATACTTACAAAGGCTTTATTATGGATATGAACAACACTGATGGAAAAAATGAATGCAAGTGGAAAGATGCATGAACTAATAGATAGAAGAGCTAGTTGACAGATAGCGCCTGTTTGCCAGGTTTTCACCATCCGTTATTATTGCACTTTTTCTCATATTTGATTTTTTTTTTTTTTTTTTTTACTATTTTTGTATTTTCTGCTTTTTCATTTTTTTTGGATTTTCTATTTTTTCACTGTTTTTGGATTTTTCTGCTTTTCCACTGTTTTTGGATTTTTTTCCTTTTTCACTATTTTTGGATTTTTTGTTTTTTCACTATTTTTGGATTTTCTGCTTTTTCACTATTTTTGGATTTTCTGCTTTTTTACTGTTTTTGGATTTTTCTGCTTTTTTGCTTTTTCAGACATAAAACTTCTTCAGATGCATGCTATTGATGGGTTCCTCGAGCTAATCCTCATCCTATGTTGATAGTTGGTATGCTCCTGACCCAAATACTGTTGTGACCACAAACAGACCTAACTAGTTTGGTTCAAACTTCCCTTTCTTTTCTCGATCTGACTGGTTTCATGGATTTTCCTTTAGTACTAGTTCCCCAACTTGAAAGGTTTGTGGTTTGACCTTGTGATAATAACTTTGGCACATTCTTTGTTGATATACCCTTAAATGATCAAAGGCATTTTGTCTTCGTTCATGGATTAATTCTAACTCCTGTAATCTAGATACTCGTTGTTCTTCATCTGGGATAAGACCTTTTAATGATACTCGTAGAGAAGGTATCTCTACATCTATTGGCAGTATTGCTTCTTATCCAAAAACAAGAGAGAAAGGTGTGGCACTTGTTGGTGTGCAGATACTATTACGATACGCTCATACAACAGGGTTCAATTGAATATGTTAATCTCTGCCAGCATCATTCACTGTCCTTTTGAGGATTTTCAAAATAGTTTTTGTTTGATGCTTCTGCTTTCTCATTTCCTTGTGGATAGTAGGGTGTGGAAAATCTATGTTGGATTTTGAATTTTCACATAGCTCTTATACATCCTGATTCTTGAACAGTCGCCCATTATCAGTGATAATGGTCATGGGTATTCCATAGAGACGAATGATGTAGTTCAAGATAAATGCAACAATTTGTTTTCCTTTGATATTGATGAGAGGTACTTCCTCAATCCATTTTATAAAATATTATGTAGCTACAAGGATGAATTTGTGACCATTGGAGGAAGGAGGATTTATCTTGCCTACTAGATCAAGACCCTATTGGCAGAAAGGCCAAGATGTTTCCAAAGCATGATGTTCTTGTGTTGGTTGCATGAATCAAATTCTCATGGATCTGACATTGTTTGCATGTTTTAGCTATCTGAAAAGAATCTCATTCCATAGTTGGCCAATAATAGCCCAAGCATATGAGTTTTTTCGAAAGGGTAAGACCACTTGAATGAGTGCCGCAAATGTCATTATGGACTTCATTTAAGGCCTTCTCAGATTCTTCTTGCTCAAGACATCTTAAGAGAGTATTGTCCAAACCTCATTTAAAAAGGGTATCCGCGACAATAGTATAATGGGAGGATTGGTGAATAAAGTTTCTCTTTTGATTTTTTGACAAATCAAGAGGGAGGATATTATCTTTCAGGTATGTATAAGTTTGGCCATAGTGAGAGGAATCATTCCCAACAAGGTGACAAAGAGTTTGGGAATCAGAACAATTATGAGCAGGGTAAAACAATTCTTCCACCAGGAATTCATAACGCTCTTGATTTTCCTGTGTCTGAAGTAGAGAAGCAAGTGTTTCCATGGCATCTGTTGCTTTGTTGTCATTCCTTGGAATTTGTTCAAAAGTTATTTCTACAAAATACTTCTTGAAATCATCTACCATATTTTTGTAAGGCATGAGTTTGTCATCCTTTATCTGGTAATTGTCATTAATTTGATTGACGACAAGCTGAGAATTTCGAAAGACTTGAAGCTGTGTAATGTTCCATTCTATAGCCATTTTGATACCTGTAACCAAAGCTTCATATTTTGTTGTTATGTTGGTGCATGGAAAGTTCAATTTGTATATCTTTAGGATTGTAACCTTGTGGTGTGATGAATAGAATGCTTGATCCTGATCCATGTTGTGTTCCATTATTGATGCCTGCTCCTGGACTGATATTAGGGTGATGTATTATAAGATTTGGATCCAACCCTAGAATGTTTGCATATGACCATCTTTTGATTTGCCTCCTTTTGAAGAGTTCCAAATAAATTTTGCCTTTCTAGTTCTGATAGAGAAGTTGTTGGATATAGATCAGTTGTACCAATGTTAATTGCATCTGTTTGTTTTGTCAGGATAGATGACCTCTCTTGATAGTATTCAAGTAAGGTGTCAAACCTCCCATCTTCCAGTGCCTCAAGGAGGTTTTCACTGTTAGATGCATCCTTCATTTTTATTTTTTCACAGTCTAATGTTGCCAATAAATGGTTTTCAACATTAGACCTAATAATGTTTTCTCTATTTTCACTTTTGTGACTAGGAGATTTGGCACCCACTTGACTCGAAGGTACGTTAGTGAAATTCCTAGCGGAAGTTGTTGTGGGTTCAATTGCATTAAGATATAAGGATATGGCATGGTCATTAGGAAAGGTATCAATGATAGTATGTCTTTCATTTTCCCAATCCATAAGTTCGGGATGGATTAAGGGTAAAGGATCCTCAGGGTGAACTGTTTCAAAGATATTAGGGGTCATGATAGAGACGTCAGAGCTTTCAATATGCATTTCAATGTCTAGAATGATACTCTCGTCAGAATGACCTCACGCAAGTAGCTCTTGATTATCCTTGATTAAGTCCAAGTCAATCGAATGTGATTCTAATTCAAGTGGGCTAGTTCCTAATGTTTTCCCTGCATACACATGAACTACATCAACACCTACATCTACTTCCTCCCTTTCAATTTGAAGTTGCTCTTGTTTGTTGTTCCATGATAATGAATATTCTCCATTCCCTTGATCTCTTAGTTGCATTTATTTTTCCATGCTTGATAGAATTGAGGCAAATGATTGTTCCTTGGATTGTGTGCTTGAAGATGATGTCTCTTTTTTATGAGGAACAATGACCTCTTGAGCTGGTTTCTGATTATTACAGTACTGTAATGGATTTGAGTCTGTTGAGATCATGATTTCTTGCCCATTGTATGGAAATTTTAGGTACTGATGATATGTTGATGGAATAGCCTATATGTCATGTATCCATGGTCTTCCCAAGAGTATGTTGTATGATAAATATAAGTCTATAACTTGGCATGTTGTGTCTTTCTGCAAAGGTCCCACTCTGATGGGTAATATCACAATTCCTTTAGAGCAACGCTCTTCTTCATCATATGCTTTGAATGTGATCTTTTTTGGGGGATCAACTGCATCTTCAGAATAACCTAGAGCATAGACAAGAATCAATGAGCAAATGTTTAAGCTTGCTCCCCCATCTATTAGGACATGTTTAACAATCGTTCTATGAATGAGGACTTCAATTTGCAAGGGAGCGTTATGGGGATGTTTCAAGGAATCAATGCTTAGATATGAAGGAGATGGGATTTGAATAGGATCCTCTGAAATAGGTATGATGGCCATTATGGATATCCCTCAGGGAAATTCATCCTTGGGTGTATTGTTTGGTGAGGATGTTATGGAAGGTTCTTGCAAGCTTTCAAGAGGTGTAGGAATAGATGCCTTTGGAGAGTCAATTTGCTTTTGGGGGGATAAGCCATTGCTAGACATAGGTGCACGGTTTTGATCTTCCTCAGCAAAATCCTTTAGGGATCTCTTTAAGAGTTGCATAAAATAGCCACCTTTCTTTGGAGATGCATTTGAATCCTTGTGAGGTTTTGACATAGTTGGATTTTGATTTTGGACTTGTTTGATTTCTCTGATATGTTGACCTGTTATGTCTTCTTATTGTATTTTGCTTTGGTATTCCATGTTTCTATGCTCTTCAGCTATTTTGAATTTTCTATTTCCATTTCCATTTTTGTGATCTTTCATCTTTGAGCCCTAGTTAAAATGGGCATACACGTCTTCGGAATGTTTTACGAGGTTTAAATCTTCTATAATGTGTCGCAATAGCTGATTAATTGTTGAGGTAAAAATTATAGATGGATAGACACAAAATGATCTTTTCAAGTATTTGCTTGTTTAAAAGTTTTTTGATCTTAGTTTTGGAGTGCAAATTTTGTGATTTTTGATATGACCAAGTTCAATAGGATTGATATATCTTATGATAAATAATGAGGTTATTCTAATCAAGCATTGTATTTTCATGATAAAGGATGATAGATCCTGATGAGAAACTATGTTTGAACGATTAGTTTATCAAATAAAATGTGATGTTGCACTTTAAGGTGTTAGATCTTTAAACTTGTTTGAGGTGAATACTTGAGAACCTTTAGCATGTCTAGTCTTGAATCTGTTTTAACAGAAGATAACCTGATTGAATGACACAAGAAGATGACCTAGTCTCTATGTTTGACATTCTGAGAAATGGGTTATTTTTATTTTATGATTTCGGTGCAGTTTACAATAAACACTAACAAAATGACCAAAAACACTGCTATACTGATAAGAAATGTTGCTATATGGACCAGAAACACTGACAAACAGACCAGAAATGCTGCTATATGGACCAGAAACATTGACAAACTGACCAGAAACGTTGACAAACTGACCGAGAATGCTGCTATACTGACCAAAAACGTTGTTATACTGACCAGAAACACTAACAAACTGACCAGAAATGTTGCTATACTGACCAGAAACACTGACAAACCGACCAGGAATGCTGAGGAACATACCAAAAATGCTATTCTGTAATGCAATGACTCTAAAGTTCAAAAAAATGATGTTTAGATTCATCAAATTGGGTGTTTGAACTTAGGAGATTGTTATTTTGACCTAACTTTTTGATTTTCAGACTCAGATAACTGAAATTTAGACCTAGCAAGCGCATACTAGGAGATCTAGTGTTGAAACATGAGCAATTTGACATTCAACCCAAAAGAGTTGACGTTTAGACCAAGAGAGCTGACATTTAGACCGTAAGAGCTGACGTTTAGACCAAGGACTCTGAAGCTTAAACTAGTGATGTTAGAACTTAGACAATGATTATTTTGACCCCAAGAGTTAATGTGTAGAATGAGAAACTTGATGTTTATACCTAGCAAGCTCAACCTTGGAGAGTTAATGTTGAAATATGAAAAAGCTAACATTCATACCAAGAGAGTTGACCTTTAGACCAGAAGAACGACTATTTGGACCATAGGTGCGACCGTTTGGACTGAAAGTGCGATTGTTTGGACTGTAGGTGCGACTGTTTGGACCGTATGTGCGACTGTTTGGACCATATGTGTGACTGTTTGGACCGAAAGAGCTAATCTGCTATGAAACTTGTAAATTTGACAATTTGAGGTTTGAGTTTGCAATTTTTGTTGTATTTCAATGGATGATATCTTGATTGGACTGAAAGTGTGAATTTTTGGACTATATGTGCAACTGTTTGGAGCTTAGGTGTGATTGTTTGGACTGTATGTGCGACTGTTTGGACCGTAGGTGTGACTGTTTGAACCGTATGTGTGACTGTTTGGATCGTATGTGTGACTGTTTGGACAGTATGTGTGACTGTTTCGACTGAAAGACATAATCTATTGTGAAACCTATAAATTTAACAATTTGAGGTCTGAGTTTGTAATTTTTGTTGTATTTCAATGGATGATATCTTGACTTGATTGAAAGTGCGACTGTTTAGACTGTAGGTGCGACTGTTTGGACCGTATGTGCGACTATTTGGACCGAAAGAGCTAATCTGCTATGAAACTTGTAAATTTGACAATTTGAGGTTGAGTTTGCAATTTTTGTTGTATTTCAATGGATGATATCTTGACTTGACTTAAAAACACAGAATTCAGATTGTATTTTTGTCCCAAAGGACACATAAAGTGTATGTTCAAGAAGCTTTAAAGAAAGCCCAAGTTTTCACGGGTTTTGAACAATTGAAAACACATCATTCAGTCTATCCTAAGGAGATTGGCTTCATTATTAGTTCTTAGCCCACACTTGGTACCTTGTTAGCTCACACAACCTTGTCACCCCCTAAAGGATGCCTATGTTTTTGTCTTTGTGAGAGCTAGTGGAGTCACATTATGAGCCTAGCAATAAGGTCTCAAAAGGGGAGTTCGCACATACGCTCAAGAGGGACATATGGTGAGTGTCTTAAGGAGAGATTCTTCCCCCTCCATGCACTAATAATTTAATAATGTTCGGAAGTAAACCAAGTAGCTTCTAATTTTAATTAGAACTAGTAAGGGATTCGTTCAGTGCGTCGGGGTATAAACTCAATTAGGAGGTCTCCCAGCCTTGAAAACCAAGGTTTGATATACCCAAAGGTATGGAGGAGAGCTATTCCCGAGCACTGTCGTTGACTTGATTTTCATCAAATCACATTTATTTTATAGTGGGTTGGAGTACTTGGCGTTAGCCATTCCCACTTGGGTTGTTCCCCTCTCACCGGCCTTAATGGCTTTGGCCTTATAGGCTCCTCGAGAGGGCGGGCTCGCTAAAGATATGCACTATTGAAAGCAAAATGTGAGTCTAGCTTTCTGATCACCTAAGAAAGGTAAGAGCATACTCGCCTATCATCAAAATACATAAGACATGTTTGTTCATTTCCATTGTAATTAGTCTATGTGCCTAATTTAACAAAAATAAGTGCAAAGTCCCGCGGTTGCAAACAAAGTTAGTAGTTTATATTGCATTCTTTGATGACGAAATGGTTTATGCCTCTGGTCTTTCACAGCAAATAAGTACCTGCAAAACCAATAATCTGCAAATTAGGTTCAAGAAAATGACGGTCCAGAAGCAAAAATAAGGAATGCAACATACATCATTTGCCAAATCAATAAAAAATAGAAAAAACGTTATCAAATGGACCAAGAATGCCATCATATGTGCCAAGAACGCTGCCAAATGAACCCAAAACACTATTCTGAACACCAAAAATGCTATTCTACACACCAAAAATGATGTTAAACAGACGAAAAACCCTGTCAAATATACCAAAAACACCACAAGACATACCGAAAATGCTAAAGTACATACTAAAAGTGCTAAAGTGCAGAAAAATATGAAAACAAAGTTGAGAAGTCTCTCAAAAATGCCATTTGAGGTGTCAGAACGCTACAAAAGAGGCCAAGAAGGTGATTCAGGAGCCCGAGAAGGTGAATCGGGAGCCCAAAAGAGCTAATCTGTACACCGAAAGAGATAATCAACCTATCCATTAAATTTAGTGCAAGCAAACTTGTTAAAGATCAAAGGGGCTAGGCCCCACGGTGGGCACCAATTAATGTGATGCTAAAAATGTGGTATATAAGAAAGGCATACACATATACTGAGACAATAAAATATAATGGAAAGCTTAATTGAAAACTAAATTAAAGATGTGAACCATAAGTCTTCCTTGAAATGTCCCATTTTCCTCTATTCTTGAGGACCTTGAAGGTGTTGGATTGATTGGCTCTCAGCGGAGCAATGACCTCCAAAGTGACAACTCAAGAGTTGAGTAGCTACTTGATCATAATTGATTATGCAAATGATATGAAATACAATGCTATGATAAATCCAAGATGCTAATTACTAGATGATTGAAATGAAAATGCCCATAGTAATGATGCTAAAACTATGGATGCAAGGGATCCTTATTGCTCCAAAATGGGGGATATTTATAGGAATTTCAAGGCCAAAGTTGAGGTGGCAGGAATCAACGATCCAGATCTGATCTGAAGATATCAAGGGCCAAGATTGAGGAAGTGGGAGAAGAGGTTGGAGGAAGGGACACTTGTCATCTCTGTGGTGACAAGTGTCAAGGAGCCTTGCTCATGAGAGGGCAAGTGTCCAAGGCGGGAGATATGTGGCAAAAGTGCCATGTATCTCAAGGGGAGAATATCCACACCATGGGAGGTTAGGCTAAGGAGGTTAGAATGTGAAAGATAGGATACGGTTAGTTAAACCCATGGTTAGGTGGAATGGGTTAGGTTAGGGGATGGTTAGGTTAGGTGGTTAAAAGTTAGAAGCCATGTGCTCATTTGAATTTAGAAATTCAAATAATTTGGAAAATGATAATTAATCTCAACAAAATTGAGTTTGTTAATTTTAATTAGGGATTAGAAGAATTGATTTATATGGGGGGAAATTAATTAATTTAGAATTAATTAATCAAAGGGGGATATGAAATGAACTATGTAAATATATCATGTAGATTTATTTACTAGTAGATGAATAAAGAAATTAATCAAATTGCTGGGAAAGGGGATTAATTAGATAATTGCTTATTCAATTAATTCTCTTCAGACCATTTTTAGGTGTATACACCTTTCATCACACATTGGCTTTTTCAGCAATGGGCATTTGACCTCATTGGCCAAATCTATCATGCATCATCTAATGGACACAAGTTTATCATAATTGCCACTGAGTACTTCACTAAGTGGGTTGAAGCGGTTTGGGTAATCAAAACAACTGGTAAACAAGTAGCTCTGTTCATCCTTAATTATATCATCTGTAGGTATGGGATACCTTCTTTAATTTTGACTTACAATGGAGGGCAGTTTAAAAACAAAGACCTAGATGAGCTCTGTGAAAAGTTCAAACTCAAACAGCACTGGTCATCCATATACTACCCTCAAGGTAATGGACAAGCTGAAGCATCTAACAAAAATCTGTTGACTATCTTACACAAAACAGTAAATAAATCTGGAAAGGATTGACATCTGCAGCTCAATCATGCATTATGGGCTTATAGAACAAGTATCAGAACACCTACTGGGGCTACACCTTTTTCTTTGGTGTATGGATCCGAAGCAGTCTTGCCTGTTGAGGTGGAAATACCTTCTTTAAGAGTTTTATTTGCAAGGTCTTGTTACTGATGAAGACTACATAATATCTAGATTGCAAGAACTCAAGTTGCTGGATGAATGTTGGCAAGTGGTGTTTGATCATCTGAGAGCATACCAAAAGAGAATGTCTAGAGGTTATAACAAGAAAGTTCGACAAAGAGAATTTTATGTTGGTGACCTTCTTTTGAGAGAAAATCCTAAAAATCAACAGTTTCGAGACAACAAAGGGAAGTTTGAACCCAACTGGTTGGGTCCCTACATTGTTACTACAGTCTTTGGCTCTGGTGCCTATCAACTTTCAACATTGGAAGGAGAACAACTTCGTGAACCAATCAACACCATCCACTTGAAGAAATTCTTCACTTAGTATTCGCTACTCCAGCAACTTGTACAACTAAAAAGTCCTTAAAAAAAGAAGAAGAAGAAGAAGAAGAGAAATTGTCTTTGTGAAAACTTGGTAGACAGGCACCTTGGCAGAAAAAAAGAAAGGATCTTCGCCAAGCAGGTGAAAACCTGGTAAACATGCACCTCTTGTACACAAGTACTCCATCTATGAACGCAAATTTGGAATTTCATGTTTTCATTCCCGCTTTCCTACATCTTTGCTTTCACTTGTAAATATCTTTTAGTCGCTTTTGTGACATCTGGTTCTTTTGAAACCCTCGTGGCTTGAAACCGATCAATATCCTAGTCTTAGGGTAATCGACTGATCAATTTACATGTCCTAAGCAGTATCAACCAAGTCATCTTTATGTCGGTAGTACCAAGTCATCTAATCCAAGTCAGTCACCTGTCTCTAAACTACTGAAGAGTTTTTATGATTGAGTAAGCAAGCAAAACAATACTACTGAAAACAATCACTAAACTGTTTGAGATATGATTGAAATTTTCTTTGTCTGTTGTCTTTTACATTGGTTTTCGATTATTATTCCCTCTGAATAACTCGAGGAAGTATATCTTGACTAAGGGGAGCAAGGATTGGGGGCGTAATACTTTTTATTGTTTTCTACTTATAGGAATGATTCTGATGATTTGGAAATATCTAATCAGGTGGGTGTCTGTGATAAGTGCCTTCACATTGAGGTGAAATCGCCACACATACCTCGACTCTGCTTATTTGTATTCTACAGGGAGGTTGGAGTCATTTCTTTGTTTGTTTGAGGGAATTTCTTTAATGTGCAATCCGGGTGCATGCGTAATCTGTCCAAGGATATGAACGATAAAAGGATCATTGCAGACAAGATAATTAATATTGCATATGAAAAGGAAGGAACTCTGTTTTGCCTGCTCTGTTTGTAAAAATCTCAGTGATGAAAATTAAGCATACCAAATCTAGTGACTAAGTTTAGGTTGCATTCATTCTAAATGTTATGCATTTAAAGTAATTTCAGCATGATAACAATGATCTCTTTATCTTTTGAATGAGAGTTTGAAGCAATCGTCGTTTCTCAACTAAGTGGTCTCTTTTTCATCATCATTTCTCTGATCGAGTACTTGCGTATTGCGATGTTAGATACATACATGAACATCTTATATAGGTCCATACATTTCATTATATACTTATTTACATTCATATTATTGCATGAAAAATAAACATTTGCATTACTAGTTACTCATTTTCATCATTTATTTGCATATAAAAAGAAAGAAATAAAAAAAAACATGCATATTCATCTCCATTACATACATCCATACTGAAAAGATATGCAATCATATAGAATCAAGCATATAGAAAGACATCTCATAATAAATCAACACAAGTACAATGAAATCAAATCAAGAGCTCGTATATCTCATCATAATCTCAGTGTCTAAGAGTACAAATGATATCAACTATCATATACAATGTCTCATCGGAGCAAGAATCGTATAAGCCACAAAAATGGGGTATATAACAAAATCTAGGAGGTATATAAAATCTAGCTCTTTGCCTATCCCTCATTGCCAGGTAGAGGAGGTGGTGCCTACTAACCGACATCCTGTTTGGGTGCCCTAGCTCCCTTAGATCGAGCCATATATTGAGAATATGGAACAAACTATTGCGCTATTGGGACCGCTACACTATAAGTTGCGATTTAATAAGCTGCACGACTCGTTTGATGCAAAACCTCTCGTTAAAGAGCATCTCGCTTTGCTCTCACCTCTGCAAGTTGTCGATCTCGCTCTACTCTCACCTCTGTAAGTTGTTGATCGTGCTCAGCTCTGATCTCAATGATCTGTCGTCTCACTCTACAAGTTGTGTATGTTCCACTGTTAACTGTGACTGCAAACCTTTTAACTTTGCTCTCAAAGACCATACTATGTCTGGTACTACCCGCTCTCTCCCAACAAACCCCTCTCTGCCTCCCTACTCATCTCTCTGCTACCTAACCTTCCTAGGAGCCATTGTCTCCTCCTCACCTCCAACCTTTGTCGCCCTAGAACCACCAACCTCAACCCCAATAGCTCCTAAGGATCCACCTTCCCCTCTCTGTCGTTGTCTACCTCCCGCTGCTGCGCTGCTACTACTAGCCCCAGGATCACCTCCTTCCCGTCTAGGTACATTCACTCTCTATCCCTGTACTTGCCCTCATCCTTGTACCTAACCTAGTACCTGTGCCTTTGTTGGTGCATCCTCATCAACCTCCTCTATAAGAGGTGCATGCTCTCTCGGATCTGTAAATCAAGGGAATGGATGTCTCTGAAACCAATCTCTATATTGAGGCAATGTCCTCGCATCTGCTACATCCTCTAGATAATCCCATCTCTGCGGCTATAAACCCGCTAACTCCTGCATGCTCAACGCATATGACAATCTCAATGCCCATCCTTATCTCTCCTCCTCTTCATATCGAGCATAGGCTGTGAACTCCTGGGATATACTTTGTAGTCTCCCATACTGTCCCATCACCCTAGATACTACAAATTGCTCAATAATAGACACCAATTTGCCAATGAGAGGTCGAGTCATAAACATGTCCTTCCTCTATGCTCTCCAATAATTTCTATAGCTCTAGGCCCCTATACGGTCTCCATACTACAACAATAAAATCATCCAACTATCTCCTCCAATAATCAGTCTTGCCCAGGTGGGGTTGTGTAACATAACCCGAATAACAACATACAATAGGTTGGTGCACCTCTCTCGAATCATCTACAATAGGTCTACATACTGGGATATGTTCCCATGCCCATATCTGTAAAACTAACACACCTGCTGCCATGCTCTTCCCCTCTCGATACACAATCTCATGCATCTCATGATACATATGAGTGAGTAAGCATGATCCTCACCCTAATCTCACTAGATGAGTCAATAACCTCTCAAGCATCCTGCCCCAACCACATAAAAACCCCTGTTGTCCTCTATCAGGCATCACAAAACAACCAATCATACCAACCAAAACGCAAGCCAAGGGGTACTGTGCACCATATATGCTCATCAAATCATCCCATGTAATAGCGCGATCAAGAATAGTCTCATCATGGAATATCCATCTCAATGCCAAAATACCCAGTTGTGAAGTAGCATCATAATCAACCTTATCTCCAGCAAACGAAATTCTCAAAATCCTCTGTATATCCTCCTACGTGATGGTCATCTCTCCAACTGGTAAATGAAAGGTGTTATGCTCCAAATGAAAATGCTCAACTAGAAAGCAGTCAATATATCGTGATTCACATGGATATCAGGCATCTGTAACAGGTATCTGAATCCACACAAACCAATATGACCTCTCTCTGCATCTGATAAATCTCACACTAGCCTCATCGTCGGCAAAAATGTACACCAAAACTAAATATCTGGAAACTGAATCTGCAAAATTGAACATATAAATCACCAGTACATGACCCAATTTGCGCTAAGAATGTGATAAACATACTATAGAATCCAAATATACACCATTCAAAATCAAAAAATGTTGTTTACACTCTAAAAAATACTTGTTGTTTTTTATACGAGTTTTCACAGACAAGTAGAAACTCATACGAGCAAACATTACGAGCCGAATGACTAAACACTAGCATATGACAAATAATAATATGTCGCATGACAAAATGGTCTATCAAGAACATTTTCATATGAAGCAAGGGTATACATCAGACAACAAACCCTACTTGCTCAAACGACAAAACACAAAAGGACAGATACTCATATGAGTAACAACATAACACCGCACGACAAAACGATAAAAACGACTTTACACGGATTTTAAAATGAAAAAATTCAACAAAAAATAAAAATTAAGAAATGCAAAGGCTAAAGATCGATCATTTACTGCTGGGGCGTAGTTCTGCGGTCAATTATGACATCTCTGGTGCTCAAATCGATGCTCCTAAATCAAAATTTCCATTTTTCTTTGCAAAAGGTTTTTCAAATTTTAAACTTTGAGAGGTGAAAATAAATTGACAATGACACATTGAACCCCTTATAGCCCAAACCCTAATTTTTAAACTTTCTCCGATGGACGTAAAACTTGTACCCTAAGCTAAATCGACTATCCTGAGTCCATTTTCGGGATCGAAATCAAAATCTGACGTCAATTTTCTAGTTGAAATTTTACGACGTTGACCATAGCGCTTTCATCCTCAAGTCAATTTTCGAATCATTTTACGCTCAATTCAATTCTAAATCTCAATTTAATTCTCAAATCAACTCTAATTTTAATCTTCAACATCAATCTTCGTGCTCAACTAATTATCATCACTAAAAATTTCCTCAAATCATTGTACCCTCGCTATCTTTCGATTTCGCTCCTGAGGGGGCATACTCATTACACCTTTTCAGTGATCATCATAATCAAAAGTCGAGAAAAATTTCAAATCCTCTTCACAAAGTCGAGCAAAAATCTTTTCAAACAAAGAAAATCAATTAAACCTTGTTACTAGGGTCATCTTAACTAAATCACGTTGTTTTAAGTTGAGATTCTTCGATGTCAAATAAAGGAATCTCTAGGGGCATAACAATTTTTGTCCTTATCTGAATTAATCTTCAAGTCGGTGTTCAGTTTCATCACATCAAATCAATCTAGACATTTTCTCTTGCTAATTGATTCTTGTTCAGAATCGGTTCTTTCGCTTTGCTTAATCGATTCTTGTTCAATCAAGTTCGGAATCAATTCTTTCACCAATCAAGTTCGGAATCAGTGTTATCTTTGCTCATTCGCTCAATCTAGTTCAATAAAGTTCTAGATCGATGCTCGTTTCTTGATCCATCAAGTTCAAGAACGACATCTCGCTCTTTGTCGGTCCTAGTTCAATCAAGTTTAGGATCAACATCACTTTAATGAAATCTGTTTAGTTTCATCGCTTCAAATCAAGTTGAACATCTCTTCATCGGTTTGTGATCCATCAAGTTCAGAACTGATATCTATTTGACATCAACTATTCTTTGAACCAACGCGCTACTCGCACATTAATTCAAAGAGGAGAAAATGTAATACCCTAAAAATGGTCACTCAAACCATGGGCCCCTAATCTCGACAACATCACCAAGGTCCTAACCAAAGGCAACTAAATCAACCTTGAGCACCTAATTAATTAATTAATTCTTCAATCATTAATGTTACATGACAAATTAATCACTCTATATTAATTAAATATTTATTTAATTAATTAAATCATTCCAAGTAAATCATTCTGATCAATTATCCTATTTATTTAATTAAATATCCTAGAGTATTTAATTAATAAATAAATTTGCCATTTAATCACAAAAAGAGGAATTAATTTACAAAAAGAGATTAATCACAAAAAGAGGAATTAATTTACAAAGAGAGATTTATCACAAAAAGAGGAATTAATCTGCAAAAGAAAGAGTTAATTTTTTTTTTTTTAAGCAAGTGCTATCAAGGTGGGGATAACGTCTTATATTAATCAAAAAAAGGATTACAAAGTATATTCGACTGACTCAACCTGCCTACCAACTCGACAATACAAAACAAACAAAACACTACCAAATTACAAAAGCCTCAAAATGGTGGCCACCGGCACACCAATAGTCGCCACCTTATCAATACTGGCTTCTGAAAGCCAATCATCATTGTTCTGCATCATCCTCCTAAATGGTCCCATGTCTGCATTCATGACCCCAATCTGGAAGACTTCCCATGCTTCTGCCATAAACTCCTTTTTGGTTCCTAAGAGCAACCGTGGCTAACTGGGCTTCGTCCTCTGCATCCGAGCACTCCACATCTGATAGGAAAACAACGGGGTTGAAAAAGGGACCTAGTATATTGGCCCACTCCTCTACCACCTCCAAAACTGCAGCACCCACGACCTCCGCATCTTCTTCCCTCACAAATCCTGCCATTTTCTGAACACATGCCTCCTTTGATGGTAGCACATCAACCATTAAGCACATAATGATTTCATAAATATACCCATCACACCAGTGCTTGTCCTCACTTAACGCATCCTCTAGAAAACCTTGAATGGCAATTTGGCCTTCTGTATCAATATCAAAGAGTCGGTCACACTGATCTTCCAAAGTCTCCTCGTGACAAAGACAACTAAGGCCAAAACGATACACCATTTTATCTTCTGAGAAATGCTTGCTAAGACCAATATGTACCTTGCTTAAATAGGCCAAAAACATCTAGAAACATCCTTCTAGCGCATCAAACCCGCCTTCTCTACATCCCACCGAGTCCTTAAAGACCCAGCGCAATCCAATCTAAGGAAACCGTAGCAACAGTTGTCCAGCCCGCGTGAATGAAAATTGATAAGAGAGTACCTCTCTTATCCCAAAAAGCAAATTTTATGGTAAAACTTCACCCTATTCCCGTCCTTGAGATATGAACTCTGTCATTGTTCAGAATATTCTGAAAATCTCTGTTCCCTGCATCTGTCATCGACATGACTATTGGCAGAGTCTCAACAATGCCTTGGTTGGCAAGAAAATCCGCCACTTGATTGCCCTCGCGGTAAATGTGGTGAAAATGATAATCCGTCAACTTTTGAAGCAAACAGTTTATCCTCAGGATCCATGTGTTTAGCCGCCAATTCATGAATCCTTTTTTGTTAATCCCACTTAGGATGACTTGTGAATCACCCTCTATCATCACCTTCGAAACTCCATTAGATGAGACCCATTTCAAACCTTCCTCTAAAGTAGTGATTTCTGTTACGTTATTAGATGCAATTCCCACAGGTCCACATATTGCCCCTACTAGGCTACCCTTCTCGTCTCTAACTACCACACCAAACCCAGATAATCCAGGATTTCCTCGACTAGCTCCATCGAAATTCAGTTTTTTCCATAAGGGTGGGGGAGGTGTCCACTTGACTTTGTTCTATTCAACTAATCTAGCACCTTGATAGTGACCACTGCTCTGTTTCAAATTCCATACTTTCTCCATCTCCATAACCCATTTAGTATAATATTTAAATCTTCTCCCATGGATCTTGCCATTGATAGTTTCTTCTATTGCCGCTTGGATTTTGTTAATAAGAAGAGGAACCTCCAACTCTTCCTCCCTGAATATCCTTCTATTTCTCTCTTTCCATACGTGCCAGGCGACCATAGATGGGCCAACAATCCACAGACTCCCCCATTTTGAGTTCTTGTCACATGTCGGCCAAGCAAAAATAAAGTCTTTGAAAGTACTAGTGCACACCATCTGGTTCTGAAGCTTCAACAATAGCCAATCCCAACACTGCTTTGTATAAAAACAATTGTATAGTAAATGTTCTGCAAATTCTTCCTCTTGTTTATAGAAGCAACATCTACTGGGCCTCGATATACCTATTGTTTTAAGTCTGTCGCACGTAATAATCCTTCCATGCAATACAATCCATAGGAAGGCACCAGCTTTAGGCAACACCCCTTTGTCCCAACACAGAATGGCGGCCCATTTGCAATCCTTTTGTCTCTTTCTTTGTAGTTCGTATCCCAAACTCACCTTATATTTACCTGATTTGGCAGCATTCCAAACAAGAGAATTGTTTTCATTCCAAATGTAAGTCTTCCTGCTTTTAAGTATATCAACCAACTTCAGACTGTTATCACTCTACCAATCTCCAACTTGTTTCCATGAAATATGAGAATTTGGAGAACAATTCATATCAATATAATCTGCCACATAAACTCCCATAACTGCCTCAATTTGATTGATCTAATCTTGATCCTCAATCACATCTGCCAACGCTTCCTCCCCATTCCAAGAATCCCTCCAAAACTTTGCTTTGCGCCCATTACCAATCCTCCATGTGAGATGATCTGTTAAGATCTTCCTGCTTTCCCAAATGAATTTCCATATCGATGAACCTCCAACCGTGTTGGCCACTGTAAATATTCTCTCTGGCTCATTCAAGTATAGATATTTGGTAGCCATCAACTTGCACCAGCCTTTATGGGGTAAATTATACATTTTCTACGCAAGTTTGGCACCGAGTGCCAAGTTCTGAAAATTCATTTTCCTAAGACCTGCCCCACCTTCCTCCTCAAGCATGCAGGCAGTATCCTAATTGATTAAAGGGATATTTTTTTCCTCTTTCAAACCTTTCCAAATAATTTTTTTGAGCATTCCATCTAGTGTCGATGAAGCCTTGCAAGACAATCTATAGCAAGACATGTTATAGACAGGAACTACAGACAAAACAAATTTTATCATCTGTATCTGCCCTACCTGCGAAAGCCATTTATTTTTCCATGATGCAGATTTGGCTTTGCACTTATTGACAACCTCTTCCCAAATTCTGTTGTCCAATTTTCTTGCAAACAAAGGAACCCCAAGATATTTAATAGGAAAACTGTCTTGACCATATTGCAATATTCCCACTATCTTCAATTGAATCCTCTTATTTGTGTTGAGGAAGTATATCATCAATTTTTGTTAGTTCATGCACTGGCCTTAATCCTTTTCATAATCTTCTAACACTTTCTTAATAATGTGAGCTTCTCTCTCCGTAGCTTCGCCAAACAGAATAGTATCATCCGCAAATTGCTAATGAGAGATCGGATCCAGGCTTTCATGAATTGAAAAACCTTTCCAATGGCCTTGCCCAACCTTTCTTTTTATATGCCTATCGAGCACTTCTGCCACAAGTACAAACAAAAAGGGCGACAAGGAGTCTCCTTGCCGAAGCCCATTAGTAACTTGGAAAAAACCACTCACAGAACCATTAACAATAATGGACAAATTTATAGATGAAATACAATGTTCGATACATTTCAACCATCTTTTATCAAAACCAAATTTCCTAAGCACCTCAATTAGGAAGCTCCACATAACTCCATCACAAGCCTTGGTCACATCTAATTTAATAATCATACCTTTGAATTTGGATGTATGCATATAATGAATAGTTTCTACTGCCATGATTATGCTATCCATGATTTCACGGCCCGGGGTGAATCCATGTTGTTCAAGCGAAATGATCTTCATCAGGATAGGTTTTAACCTGTTCACCATAGCCTTGGATGCAATTTTGTAAATAGAGTTACATAAATAAATGGGCCTAAAATCCACAATGGATGAACAATCCCGCTTCTTAGGGATCAGAGCAATGTTGGTATGATTAATTTCTTTCACAAATCTCCACTGTTTTCTAAAATCTTCCATGACTCTGAGAATATCGTTACCCAAAAACCCCCAACATTTTGGAAAAAAATCCATGGTGAATCTGTATGGGCCAGGAGCTTTGTTTGGATGCAAGTCAAAAACAACCTTTTTGATCTCCTCTATAGTGAATGGACAACATAATAATTTGTTGTCCTCATCCGAGATCTCCTTGTAGATAATATTCATCATCAGATGAGGTTGTGGTGGTTTGTGCCCGTTAACATCACCAAGCAAATCCTTGAAAAAGTTCACCGCTACCTCCTCAATAGCTTCAGGAGAAGAATGTCGCTTGCCTTCCTGATCCAAGATCGAGTCTATTCTATTCCCACTCCTTTTAGTCTTCACCGAGGCATGGAAGAATTTAGTGTTTGCATCACCTTCTTTAATCCATAGCTCTCTGGATTTGTCGTGCCAATATATTTCTTCTCTAAGAAGTATCTCTGCCAATTCCTTCTTGAGAGTTATTTCTTTGTGATACGCATCATTAGACATCCCGAAAGTGATAGTGACGTAATTTAATAAAGATAGTTCTTCCTCAACTCGATCTCTTTCTGCAAATATATTTTTAAAAGTATATTTGTTCCAAACTTTAATCTTCTCCTTTAAGAATTTCAGTCTTTTCACAAAGCAATAACTCGGGGTTCCCCTAAATATATTACTCTCTTTCCACCATTGCTCGAGATGTGAAATGAACTCACCATCTCTCCACCACATGCTCAACAAATTTGAAACTGTTGCTTCCTTTAGATGGAGCCTCACTCAACTTAAGCTCCATAGGAAAATGATCCGATAGAGATATTGGGAGAATGGATGCCTCTACCTGAAAAGACGTCTCCATCCAGAATTCTCCAATGAGACGTCTATCCAATCTTTCTGAAATGTGTGCGAAATTGGCCCTTCAATTAGTCCATGTAAATAGACCGTTCTTCGGAACAACATCCATCAAATGATTCTATGCAACAAAATCGCAAATATCTTCCATAACCTTATTTGACATTCTCAAGCCTCCCTTCTTCTCGTCTAAATCAAGCAATGCATTAAAATTGCCTACCACAACTATCCTATCACTCCCCAGGTCGTAAATTTTGTTTGAAAGAACATTCCAAACATGAGACTTATCTATAGTTTTTGTAGGCCCATAAACATTTATTAAAGGAAATTCCAAATTCTCCTTCATACTGTAAACAATACAAATCATCCAATGCTCGACTTTCTCTAATAACGTGACTTTGACTAAAGAATGATTCAATAAAATGCCAAGTCCGCTAGCGGCTCCATTGGCTTCTTGAAAAACACCCTCCCAAACTCTACAAGACTTAATGAAACAACTCGCATCATTTGAACTAAGCTTTGTTTCCTGGATGGCAATGATATCACAACTACATCTACAAAACGCTCGTTTTACCAAGCATCTTTTGTTAGGGGCCGAGAGACCCCTGACATTCCACGTAGTGATCTTCATCTCTTACCAAGGGAGAGCCTTTCTCCCTTGGCTTTCCTCATGAAATTGAATACACTAACAATTCCCTTCTCTTTTGCTCTGTCTTCCCCTTTTTGACGGTTGCTCTACCTGCCTCTAAATCCTTTGGCTTTACCAAGTAAAGCGTTAGCCAACTGACTGATACATCACGGATCTACATTCTCCAAAGCATCCTCTTGAAATATTTCCTCCTCAAAGTCCTTATCAAATTCAAATTTCATGCCAAATAACCCTTTACATGAATTATTGATTTTGGGGGTTAACGGATCTTCACCCCCACCTTGTTTTCAAATACTTCATGCCTGGAAGTCTCCCCTCCATCATCAGGACAACTATTGATGGCTGCGTTCCTATTCTCTGAAGAGAGATCATCCCCAACTTTTAACGATGACGACTCTTGATGTTGCGGTGGAGATTTTGTCTCTTGAATCTTTTCAACAAAAAACCGAAATCATTTTCAACGGTTGTTCCAACTTTCGCCTCCAGTTTTGTAGTGGTCTCCTAAAAGGAGTCCTAGCCTTTCTAACGAACATTTCGCAGTCTTCTACTCCATGAAACTTGCTACCGCATCTAGGGCAATGACGAATTTCTTTTTCAACTTCTATCTGCTGCCTCCACGCACCATTGGACATATGTAATGTAATGTGCTCCAGGATATGCCTGACTGTTGCAATCCTCAATCTTGCATACTTGCACAAATCCTCCTCATCATCTACATCTATCTCCAACACCGTCCCAAGCATTCTACCGATCTTCTTCAAGAAGACCTCTCCCCAATATTCAATCGACAAATTGTAAAGGCATGTCCAAATCGGGCATGAATAGACTGCCAACGAGATGGGATCAAAATTTGGTGTCTAGGGTTGCAAATACATTGCCTGCTTGTCTGCAAACCAATTCTCCCGATTAAGGATATGATCTCTTTCTAATCGTTTTTCAAAAAGCACCACAAAGAATCCTTTCGGTATAAATTTGATAACAATCCGATTGCCCCACTTATCTTCTACCCACGATCTGATATTTTTCCTTGACCAGTTGAGGCTGATGATCCTTGCGGTCACCGCATGTTCTTCCCAAAACTGTATGTCTTCCTCCATCTCCTCCATGAGATCCACCACAATCTCGCCTTTCTCTTCATACCGCCTCCCTTTCGATTTCCCTATAAAATCCTCTGATCCGCCATTGTCGCAAAACGGATTTTGCAGATCCGGCTCCGCCATTTAAAAGAAAGAGTTAAATTGAAAACAAAAGAAAAGAATTAAATTGAGAGAAGAAATCAAACTTAAGATATTTCTTTTTCTAAAAATGAGATAACTTGAGAAATAAGAAAAGCAACTAAATTGAATTAATCATTTTCTCTAAAAATAAAACTCAAAGCTTTTCTTGAGGAAAGAGGTTCAGTTGCATTGAAAAAGCCTTTTTCTAAATAAAAATCTTGAGTAAATTAAAGAAAAGTGCATGGAATCACCTATTTTTCTCTCAAGTGCATGGAATCAACTAAATTTATCTCTAATGCAGACTTATACTTATAATCTGAATGCATTCAATCAAGCTATAATTGGAATCTATCTCAAGATTAACTTAATCTGATCTCTCAATTATTTCAATTATCCTGAAATGTGCTTTTTATTGAGGAATCTCAATCGCTCATTGTTAATCGATCTTGACCATTGGTCTCTCTTTTGAGTCTCTATAAATCCAACCTTCATCTCTCATTCAAAACACCCTGAAGATTTATTGTTATTGTGTAGTTTTTGCTCTAGTCATTGAAGATATTGTGCTTTGAGATTATTGCATCTTAGTTTAGCTTTTTGCATATTTAGTTTAATTATGATTGCTTGAATTCATTTAGCTTAATATTCATTCATCTAGCTTAATCTTGCATATCTAGCTTATACAAATATGAGAGAAAGTCTATACTCACATCTTTTAGAAGGCAATAGGTCGATTTAATCTATATGAGCACAAAAATAAGCACAACTAGGAGACCTCTATCCTTGCTCAACATCAGGTAGTAATAAAAGCATATAAAATTTCAAAGTCATTATTATATTCAACTTTTAACTTACCTGCACAGGTAGTAATAACATTCCCCATAATAACAGGGTGATTTGTTCCTTGATATTTTGTCATCTTGAGGGTAGCAAATCCCCTCCTCTACACCACCAAATTCCAACTAGGGGTGGCATGCCCAACTAAGGCATCAATAATTAGTTTGAAATAATTTTTAATATGTAAGCATTGGATACAAGCTCAATAGCCAATTCAATTTTTAAAATGGTTCGAGGAGCGTGGAGTTGGTTTCTGGGTTATTTATGTGTTTTCTAGTTCTCTGGTCGTACAAATGACAACACGGTGTGCAGATGTCTGTACGATGCACATGCGTTCGAGACCAAGGCTTTGATAGACTGATGGTAAAATATGCGTTTTTATAGTTTTCATTTATCATAGTCAGAATATTTTTTTAGCATTTTATATGCTTTTATTATTCAATAATTTCTATTTAGCGTGGTTTCCATTCCTTTCCTATTGTTGATCTCCTTGGCTCACCAGAGTGCCAGTCAAGTGAGGTAGTGAAGGGTGATTTGTTCCTTGATATTTCGTCATCTTGAGGGTAGCAAATCCCCTCCTCTACACCACCAAATTCCAACTAGGGGTGGCATGCCCAACTAAGGCATCAATAATTAGTTTGAAATAATTTTTAATATGTAAGCATTGGATACAAGCTCAATAGCCAATTTAATTCCCCAAAAACATATAAGGGCTTCTACATCATTATTATATTCAACTTTTAACTTACCTGCACAGGTAGTAATAACATTCCCCTCTTGAGATATCAACACTCCTCCATTGTTGGCCAACCTAGGATTCCTTTAGAAGCCCCATCAAAGTTCAACTTGACCCAACCCAAAGGGAAGGTTTCCAAAAGGAATTAGCACATATCCGTTGCTTGGACATATTAATGTTGCTCATATCAATTTTCAATCCATAGTTATCAACAATGTCAAAGTCAGTAGGGCCTAGGAGGAACTATGACCTCTTAATGTTGGAGTTGGACAATTTTTTTTTTTTTTTTGATCACTTGAGTTGGACAAATTTTCCATGAGAGGTTTAGTGAAGGAGAAAAAATCCCCTTTGTATTAACCCATTTATTCCTAAAAATGTAGTTGTTTTCTTTTTACACAATATGAGGGGGAACAATTTTTTAGAGTTCTTTAAGAATTAGAAAAAAGGGGGATTGCCATCCCTCAATAAAAATCTCCAGATTATCATTCATCACCCAAAAAATATTAGATGCAATCATAACTTTCTTCATATTAAAGACACCTAAAATTATCCTAATGCTTGTGAATGTCAATTTCACTAATTTTCCTCTTAATTAATTAAACATTTTTAATTATTTAACTAATCTAGCTCCAATCTCCCATTCTAATCTGAAAAATCAAAATTCCCATCACTTCTCGCAATTAAATAATTTTTTCATTATTTAATTATCTTATTTTCTTCTAATATCAATTAAATAATTTTATTATTTAATTATTCCCTTCTATTCCTCTTTAATCTGAAAAATCAAAATTCCCATCACTTCTCGCAATTAAATAATTTTTTCATTATTTAATTATCTTATTTTCTTCTAATATCAATTAAATAATTTTATTATTTAATTATTCCCTTCTATTCCTCTTTAATCTGAAAAATCAAAATTCCCATCACTTCTCGCAATTAAATAATTTTTTCATTATTTAATTATCTTATTTTCTTCTAATATCAATTAAATAATTTTATTATTTAATTATTCCCTTCTATTCCCCTTTAATTAAATAACAATCTTTATTATTTAATTAAATACCTCTTCCTATCATTTTTTCACAATTAAATAATTATTTCAAATTATTTAATTTACTAATTATGTCTTCACAATTAAATAATTTTTAAATTTTTTTTATTGTCCATCTTTTTGGAAAATCAATTTCCTCCAAAATAAATCAAATATATATTTTTAATTTATTTCTCCTACAACAAATGTTTAAATGGTTAATTATTTCCTCCTATTAACTACCACTAACTCCACTTCAACTCACATTCACCTTTTCTGACTGAGTCAATCAATCCACCTCGCTCCCAATCAATTTTGTTAATAGCTTGGTCATCTCTCCTGACAGATCAATCAAGCTAGTTGATAGATCAATCATTTTTAGTCTCATGAGCAATTAACTCTAAATCAAATTGTCAACAACACTAAACTGTTGATCATTCTACTGATATTTCAATCTAAATTGTTGATCGATATCATGACATCTATAAAAGCAAACTTGATTTACATTCATTAACAACCATTGTCTTTGAGCTTTTGTGCCATCATGCTATCGACAAAATGCTATGATTTTGAGAGCCATACTCTACACATCACAAAAGGGAGAAGAGCAATAGTGACCTCTTGCATGGATCTGACATTAGTTTGCATCTTGTTTTGAATTATTCATTTGTTGAATTCGTTTGCCCTCCTTTATTGATTAAGATTGAGAATTTAGTGCTCAATTTGTGTTCGTGGTTGCTCATTAAGTTATTTGCTATTCTATTCAATTTTCAATGCATACACATATAACTCTAAAATGGTCACAATGGAAAAGGAGGCAAGGAATAATTTTATTTTGTTGACACAACACACATTTGTTACATAGTTGAAATCCTCTGTTTTTCAAGTTGTCCCGAGTGAGCATTTTGTCATGAGCAGTGGTCTATATAAAAAAATTTAACTTTAGGAATGGGGTTATGAATCCAAACTTTCTTTCAAAAAGCTTTCCTAGTAGGGGGATCTGACAACATACTACAAGTGAGCTTAACAAAGAAATAACTTTTGTTGGTTCGAGTCTAAATACTTTTACCATAATAGAGAAGATTGTGATTTAGATTTTTGAGTCTCTCTTTTGAAGGCTCATTGCAATGTCCTCTGGTGAACCTAATTGGGGCAACACTCTTGCAAATCTTCCATTTGAACCTTACCCCAATTCTATGGAGTTATTTATTCACATAAGTACCAAAGAAATTAGTGGAAATATTATGCAAACGATTGAAGGATTGATTGGAGGACAAGGGTTAGGTTTCCAACAATTTATCTCCTTAAAAATTATTTTTCATACCACCACCAACCTTCTAAATTTTCCTTTTTTGCATTGAACACTTGGATTTAAGCACATTGTTCCGAATAATAGACCCTTTAGGTACACTAGAAGAAGATATAGGGTAGCCACCTCCATGCTACTCAAATATTTGGCTCCACTCCTCCTTATCCTTAAAAAAATCATAATGAACCTTAGACAATAAGGTCTGATTGTTTATCTATATTTTCATGATTCCTAGCTCCCCATGTGAGATTTGGGAGTGCAATTCTCTTTCTAGTTAACTAAGGCCTGCCTCTTTTTCTCTTTAATTTTGACCAAAGAAATTTCTTTTGGATTTGTAAGAAATTTCTTTTGGATTTTTTCGAACTTTACCATATTTTTAGGGATTTTGAAATAGGAAAGGAAGCATAAAGGATTCCTTGAAGAGAAGCCTTAAGTAATTGAAGTTTATTTGCTCAACTAAAAAAATTGATTTCCACCTTGCAAGTTTTGTATGGAACCTTTCAAGGATTAAGTTCTAAAAAGTGTGAGAAACTTTCTTTATAGTAAGAGGGAGCCCCAAATAAGTAGCCAAGAGTTGGGCAAGATTGCATCCCAGTATAGCCTTTACTTTTTTTTGGTAAGTCCACCTAGTGTTAAAAAAAATAAAATTGACTCTTCTCATAATTAATACTTTGAAATAAACTTCCCACCACTACTTCCATATTCTATTATGCAAAACCTTGCTTATTAAAACATAGATTCCACTTATTTTATTAAGCTAGTAAGATCAATTTTGATTATATATAGGGGAAAGGACCCAGTAGTCGTGCACCCTAACTTCACGCTTCTCAAAATCCTACTTGGAAATTTCGAATCACTCCGATTTTTTTACAGCATCTTACTTGGCAAGTCCCCTGCTTATAACTAAGGTTTCAGGGCCACATCATCAAATATGATGCCACATCAGCATGCTTTTTGCCAAGGTGTCCAAAACAGCCCCAAAAAAAAGTGAGACCAATAGGCGTGCAAAAGAGACCCCAATAGTTGTGCAGCCGATGTGGCATCACCTGATTGGTTACTTTTTACAATATTAGTACATTTCTTAACAACTATTGGTACATTTCCTAACAACTGTTGGTACATTTCCTAACAAAAATTGATATTTTTTGTTTCAAACAATAGGTTTTATTTGTTCAATTTTTGGAACAAAAGGTATCAACAACCCTCACAACAATTGGAACATGCTCAACACCTGGGTCCTTTCCCCTATATATATATAGAAAGGAGTACCCATTTGAACCTCACTTTCATTAATCTTTTCAATAAAAAAACAAATACTACCATTTAAATTCTCCAAAAGAGGTACTGGTCACTACCAAACGCTTGTTTAATTAACCTATATTAAATTCTAAGAAAAAGTTATTTTCTTAGTTTCCAAGTGATATCCTGACATTTAAGGTTAGGGCATTTATTTCTGACGCTTTTAATATAGTACAAAATTCAGTATATTGAAGTTGGTTTGGCTAATCAGGTCTAGTTTTGCGCCTCCCTCGCCCCGATTAACTCCAAATTTTCCGAGACGGTTTCTCGATCGGTCTATATTTCTGCTACCGCAGGGCACGGTAACTACACTTCTTTTTATGCTAATTCTTTTCATATTACTTGGCATTGTCAAGGATCAAATGAAATTCGACTATAATTATACTCCATGATTCACAGTGCATTGCAAGTGTAATGCAGTTAAAATGGGTGCTTGCATGCTAATTATTGATGTTGTTTTTGCTGGGAACATGAATGGTGAAGAATCGGACAAGTATGAACGGAAGAGGCTGTTTGAGGGAGAGTGATTGAGTATGACGATGAATTTTATGCACTTCATCGATTTAATTGCAATTGGTAATAATCATTTATTCTACGGTTTACACTATCTATTTAATTTGACCAGCTTTTTCGGACATTCTCTCAACTAGTTTCTGTCGTTTAGGGCCAGAGAAAGGTGCTGAGATGTCTTTAGTATGGATATTGTTACTGCGCTTGTTTTATTTTTCTGGATCTGTTTTTTCATTGGAGGACAGCTGCAATGCCAGATGAGCACATCCTGCCTGTATAAACATCCTGTAATGGAAGATAAACGTATGCTTGATTTTATGTATTATGATTTTTCGTAAACTGTTCTATTATACGTAGTTTAGTGATGTGAGGGTTGCTTTGTCTACTGTTTAATGTTGAATTGTATTTTCACTCTATGGATTGTACAGAATTGCAGAGTCACCCCTACAACATTGCTTTGTAGTTTGTACATATTTTAAAATGTCGAGGATTGCTTTCTACAAAGCCTAATAGTGAATGGAAAACTTGACCCAGTGCATTGGCAAAAATGCTGGATTTCTCATAAATCAATCATTGTATACATTATCCTTATACGATGTTTGCTTTGCAAAAAAAATAATATTGAATTATAATCTTCAGTCTATTCATTTGCAGAACTATTTAACTTCTCATAAATCATTGCATGACATATATATTTCTTGTATTAGGGCTGTAGAACTGCCGGGTTTCATATCGAATCATTACTTGATACATATTTTTCTTATATGGGGTATGATCTATTCGAAACTTAGCTCTATAATCTATTTTTTACTCTATTTACCGTGTGGAACTGTTGAATTTCTTATACATATTTATTATTTTCCTAATTTTCTGGTTGCTTTATACAAGATAAACTGTACTTTTACTTCATGTGTTTTATTCAGTATTGGGAAGGTTCACCACTTCTTTTTCAGTACCTAAGCTCATTTAAATATTTTTTCTGAATAGTACCTTTTACGCATTGTGTAGGAGTGAGGAATTTGTGTGATTTTATCTCTTCTTTTTAATGATTGCAGAGGCTTCCCACCAACATTTAAAACCTTTTTTCTATAGTTTTATGCCAGTGGATATGCATTTATTTGGAATTTTTTGGTTTGTTGAACTGTAGTTTCTCCGAAGTTACTCCATTATATACATTGTGGTAGCTTTGTGCAAAATTTAATCTGGATCACTACTTTTTACTATGTGCATTATGCAGAACTGCCGAATTTGTTTGTTTTTTCTCATCACAGCTGAAACAAGATACCAATGGCAGATGGTCGATCAACAGGGCAAAGCCCTTCTGCATCAAGTGGTTTGCCATCGAAGAAGGAAAAGAAGAAGCAGGCTAAGGAAGAAAGAGACAAAAAAAAGCAAGAAGAAAAAAAGAAACGGCGTCTTGATAAGGCTGTTGCAAATTCAACTGCAATCAGGATAGAACTGGAGCAGAAAAAACAAAAGAGAAAGGAAGAAGAGAAGAGGCTTGATGAAGAGGGTGCAGCTTTGGCTGAGGCTGTCGCAATGCAAGTACTTGGGGAGGAGGATGAGGTAATTCAGACCTTGGAATCGGATTTTACAAACAGAATACATCATTTCAGATCAGGTTTAAGTATAGGAAAGACAGAAACTGGGCATCGAGTTGGAATCAAACAACGAGGCAATACTGGGAGAAATTCAGAAACAGTGGTTGCCAGGAAAAGTGATGAACAAGCTTGGAACATGACCGCAATTTTGGAGGAAAGATTACAAATGAGGAATGCAGAACCTTATTCTGCCGAAAGTGGTTCAATTGGTGAAGCTGAAAGCAGCATAGAGGAGGACTTCCCAGTAACCAATGAGAGAGCAAGGGATGCTGAAATAACTGCTGAGTTGGCTGCAGCACGAGCTGTGGCCGCATTACAGATTGCTGAAGAAGCAAGAGCTGAGGCAGAGGCTGCAAAAATGGAAGCACAGTTGTCCATTGCTAATGGTTGGGGGAAGGGAGGCTATTCAAACTCAGACAGATTTCAATATAAGGCGAGTATCGCAATGAAAATTCCTTTTTTGGTTAGAGAATCTTTCCATGTGTTTATTTCCACTACATCCTTGCTTAAGGAAGGGAATTCCTGTATTTATGTTTTTCTATATCTTATGTAATTTTACTTGTTGTTTGACACCTGATTAATTTTATAGTCTCTCTGTTATTTGGTGTGTGTCTTGGGCACTGAACAAGTTGCTTATCATCTTATTGGTTTGTATTCTCTTACAAAAGTATATAGTAAAGAAAGAAGAGAAGGATGATTGCGGCTACTAAGGCTGATACAAATCAACTTCACCTCGCTTGAATAAACATGTGCTGCATTGACTCCAGTTTTTGGGGTAAGTCAGGGATGCGAAAAGTGGATGCCTGTGTGTTCCCCTGAAACCGTTGAAACAATATGAATAGCTACTGAGGAGTGGGGACATATGCACGTGTTGACTGTGAAAAATGTTGCGGTCAATGGTATTAACTCTTTTACCTATCTCGAGGTCGGATTAGAATCATACTAGACTAATCATGAATGCACAGAACTTCACATTTAAACATGAGAAAGGGAAGCTAAGTTAGATTGGTTTGATTTATGAAGTCTGGGTTACAACTGCATAAATTCAAAAGGAACCATTTAACATACGACAAAATCTTGAATTTTATCTCAAAAATGCAATTTTAGTTGTTTTCAAACTGCAATGTTCTCTTAGCATGTAAAACTCAAACACAAAGATTATTGAGTCTTTAGAACATAAATGTGTAGCAAGTCGAAAGTGTATTTCAAAATGAAAACTTAACCAAACTGCAACCAAGTTATGAAAGTGAGAGATATTAGACACACGTACTTGTGAAATAACCACAAAAAATGAATTGCAAAAACTGCTATAACAATTGTAATTATTAAGTTCACTGCTGTTCAAGGAATTAGCAAATGAACTTAAAGAGGATCGTAGAACAAAAATATAATCTAGATGACTAAAAAGTATGAACTACAGCTAACAAAAAAATGATGAAGAAATCAATAATGACGAGCCAAAACTAAACTAAGAGTTAAATCTAACAAACTAGCTAATGAGTTTTCACTAATGAAAACAGCTCACCATATAGCTAAACTAAATCAATTAGTTAAAAGCATAGTTCCTTGTAGACATGGGTGTATGGGTACTGTTGCAAGGATGCGAATCAAATTAGGGCGGGCCAGTAAATGAATAAGGATATCGCTATGTTATATACAAATGTAGTCACCAAGCTCCATGCTTGTTAATGAAATTTTCTGGTAACTTTGGTTAAAAATCTAATATAAGCTGAATGAAAGGTCAAGAAATCTAAAAATTGAAATTAAGGCTAATTGCAAATTAGAAACTAACTGAAGCCATCTCAATTTGATTTTTTTTTTCATGATTTTATGGTTGGAGTTTCTATAGGAGCCCTACCTTTGAAAATAAAACCAAGTTTTTACAATGCATCCATAAACTTTTAAAAGTGCCAAATGTTATAGCTAGAACTATACTATCAATTAAGAGAGGCACTAACAAACAACACAAAAGGGAAATACAAATGGTTCTAAAGCCAGAATCTGCAATTACAGCAGCTCTTTCGCAGGACAAAAAGATAAATCACCTTTGGACAACCTACACCTATCTCTGCCAATGGCTACGTCCTCATGATCCACAACACATTCTTCAATCCACATCATTGGACCAGGGATGTCTCTTGGGAATGACATATTGGTTAGCCCCAGAGAGAGGCAGGGACGAGTCTGAACCGCTGGTCTTTACAATGCCTTGTATGATGTAGAGAGCTCTTGTAGAAGACTGGGAGAGAAGTCACTCTCAACCTTTGTGCTGCCATTCCTATGAATAAATCTGAGGGCTGATAATACCTCCCCCATGTCATGGCAAAAAGCCTGCAATACTCCCACTTCATGCTGGAGCTCTATGAATTCCTCGTATTGGTATTGTTGGGCGTCAACCAAGCTGACCAATTTTCCATACACGGGCTCTAATTCCTTTTCTTGCTTTGCTGCCTGTCAAGTCTTCAACTCTTCTTCCATCTTTGCTGCCTCCATGTCACTGAACTAATCGGGTAGGAATAACTTAAGCAAACACACCCCTGATTCCATATCAGGGACAAAGTAGGCCAAATTGGTGTTAAAGTCTCCTTGCAGTGTTGATTTTGGCTTGTTACCAAATTACAAACCTTTGTCACGAAGAACTCTTTGCATGAGCCCTAATGCAGCCTCATTCTTGTTGATGTGTTTTTTAAGACACCTCGAACACAAAATAAAATACTAAGTATTTTATCCTTTCTTGAACAAAGAAATCTCATATGCTATACGATGTGATCAAGTGAGACAACTCCAAGGTTTACAATGCGAACAATTGACTTTAAGTTTGTGGATAGACTCAGTGTGTATGATGTGGTAATGCTGATAATCACAAAGGGACTTACGCTTAGGAACACAACTGGAACGTAGAACATCACTTGATTGAATTATAAAATAAAGGGGAAAAAGGGAGAAGGTTGAGAAATCTAATCTAGAGTCCTAAGGACAATGATCACAAAGGATGATGCTTTGATAGATGGATTCCATAATCAAGCCTTGCTTCGCCTTGCAGAAACACCTACACAAAACTCACAAAACTGATGCAATCTTGAAAGGATAATGAAGGTTTTTCATATTATGAATATTCGTTCAAACACCCAATACTGGTGCAGTCCAAGTGAATATCCACAATCAAACTAGTGCTTAATGAGGTTCAAACTAACCATATACTGCAACTTACAATCAGCAAATTACAAATTGGTATGAATTGGAATTCCAACAAAATATCATCACATTTCTCCATTATAATCAATGCACTTTGACTAAATCTGAGGAGTAACAAGAAACCATGCAAAATGTGAAAACAACACATAGATATCCACCATGCTTCAATGAAAATCATGTATTAGTTTCAACAAGTCTTGGCAACAACTTCGATCTTCCTCCTCCTACTCTACTTCTAATTGCTATCTAACAACTATTGATCAACTATTTGCTATTAACCTTTACAAATGAGAGAACTGAGCTTTATATAGAGGTCTCTTTACAATTCAAAGGCTCAGATTGATTCAAAATCAATGGTCGAGATTTAACAATAAACCCTAATTAGGGTTAGTTACAACTAACTTCATTGTGGCCAATGATAAAATTACATTGCAATGGACACATGCCCCTCTTTAAATATGGACCAATGAAAAATGAGGTTAGGTACATCAAATTTTGTTCCTTCCACATGTGTACCTTGTTGACGAGTCAGGTACATTGAACTTGGATGTGCTGACTTGTCACCTTCTAAAAGGTTGATGATAAACGGATGCCACCTCATCATGGTTGTGTTGTAAATCATCACAAAAGAAATCCTTGTGTTTGGGGCAATATCTCTTGATACTCAACATTATCCAATTGCCTTTGACGAATGTGATGATAGTGGGGCATATTCCCAAATTGTATTATCTAGATTGATTTTCACATCCTTGTCTAGGCCTCACATTCTTTGGATTTTCACCATTTTCACACTGAGTAATATAAAAAAAAAACTCAATTCCTTGATAGTTTTCCTGACAACATTTTGCAACATTTGACAACTTTGACAACATTGTTAGCATATGACAATTTTGACGCCCCAACATGGAATCAGGACTTGAAACATGAATCCCTCACCTGATCACATCGTAAGGACAATCCTTGCATTCTAACTCACTTGAATCGACACACTTATTCCCCGACTAACAAGATGTACCCTTCTCACAAGCAAAGGCTAATGACTATGACTATTGCCAAGCTAAGACAACTAAACCCAAACACCTTAGCTAAGATGCAAAAAGTTGGGGGTCCCCATTTGCAATGGGTTGATGTGTGAAAACATCACAACAATTCTCAATGACATATTCTTTTGAGATAATGAGCCAGCACATCACCACCATTTTAACACTTATCCTTGTCTGCACTTTGTTTTCTTGTCATCCTTCCAAACCAATGGTGGTTACCTCCTTAGTCACCGGGTTCGCCGAATTTCATGGTTGAAGTTCGAAATTCGGCAAACATTAAAAAAATGTATAAAGTTCGTTGAAATTCGTCGCTAAATTTGTACGGAGCACTTTGTATTAGGTTTTTTCAAAACAAAATTCCTCTTGCTCGCGGCTAGGGCACTACATATTTTTTCAAGGCGTGACAACAAAGAAATGATGGGTGAGAGGATATGTTTTACTCGACATGCCACCACAGGATTAGTCTGCTTGAAATCGTGATGGCTGTCGGGCAATAGATTTGGTAGTGTTCGTTCTTAGCTTAGCTTTTCATTCATTCCACGTCTGCTCTCTCTCTCCCGTCATTTTCATTCATTCCCACTGCTCTCTCCCGTCGCGTTCCCACTGCTCTCTCCCATCGCGTTCCCACTGCTCTCTCCTGTTGCGACTTCTTTTGAAGAATTTAAATTTTCTTATATGTAGTTGATTTAAAACTTTTCTATGGTTTATAATTTTTTATAACATATATTTTATATTTGAATAATTTATATTTATTAAAAAATTAATATTATTTTATTTATATTAACATTTAATATATTTAAACTTAATATTATTTTACTTGTTTATTTTTATTTTTAAATATTAATATTTAATAATAACTAAACATATTTAATTTATATATCTTAAAAAATTACATATGGCGAATTTAATTCGAATTTTATACATTTCGAATTTTTTCCTTGTCGAACTTTATTCGAATTTCAAAGCTGTCGAACTTCGAATTTGAATTCGAACCTGGTGACTTAGGTTACCTCCCAAACACACACAAAGGAATGCCAAACACCAAGCCCACATTGCAACTATCCAACACACAAGGCTCTAACTAATCACCTCATTAATGGATTCCAGGGACTGCACAAGGGCTCACACTAATTCCATAATTTTGAGCATGCCAAAGCTGCCCTAAACTCCAAAAAATATAACATTTGAACAATCATTAATGATAATTTCTCAAGTTCTGTACTACATCTCTATGAAAAACAAACACTATAAATTACTAAGCATGCATCTCTGCCACAAAATCTGCCAAATGAATGAACATTGGGTAGGAATGCCCCACGATGGCAATGGATGTAGTTTTCCAAATCAGGCCATGTTGAGTCCTGATAGATATACTCAACTGTTAACAGTTCTTGATTTGTACCCTTGTTAGCTAAAAGGTGTGCTGTTACATTTGCTTCTCTCTACATGATTGTAGTTCAACTCAGGAAAACTTAGTTTTTAGGCACTGCACTTCTGCCACAAAGTGATTGAACTTCCAATTAGGATTGAACCCTTTTTTCAGATCATTAATAACATTGAGAGAATCACCTTCAATGATCACCCACTTGTAATTTAAAGATTCTGCTATCCCTGAACCTACAATTAATGCCTCCCACTGAGCTTCATTATTGGTCTCAGGGCTAAAGAACAAGGAACCTGTACAGAGGAAGATGCCATTAGAATCTTGCAGTACAATTCCACCTCCTACTCTCCAGGGTTATGCATTGAAGCTTTGTCAAAGTTAAACCTAATAACATCAACTGGGGGAGGGTGCCATAATACATACATTCTCTTCTTTTATACTATTCTCTTTCTTTTTCTCTTGTAGGTTCCGTAAATTTTTCTTCTTACCCCGTGAACGAGGGGCATCTCAATAGGAATTACAAAGAGGAATATGTAAACAAAAAAGCTATACATTAAAATTTTGAAAGAAAAAGACACATAAGAACTTTGATAGAAGATCAAAACTAAAGATTGGTCAAACTTGTTTTCCATTAATCAAAGACTGTATATATTTCACTGTAACGGTTTTGTCTAAGTTGCTTGTTTTGGTATGGATCTTGTTTTGAGTTTGTGGTTCTGGCAAATTTGTTTTGGCGTTGGGTTTATTTTGAGTTTGTCTGTACAAAAAAAGAAATAAAAATCATATATATATTTGCAGCCTAAAAGTAGGAATTAAGTTAGAATATATAAACAAGAAAATCACCATAAACTTGAATGCCATTTAAAATATAAAAGATAAATATTGTAAAATATTCTTTGTTCAAACTTCAAGTTCAATATTAAAAGAATAATGTCAAGTAAAAGTTCAACACCTAGTTTTCAATGCCAAGTAATTTTTTTAAATCATCAATATTATCATTATCATTGACATTAGATGATGTAGGAACATTGAAGAACCACAATCAACGCCATTGCCACTCACACTAAAATTGTGTTTGCTTTTGAATTCTTCAAGTGCAACATGTTAGGAAGTGGAAGCATTCAAGACAGTATGCTCTGGCTCCATATCCCACAACTTTGTTTATCCTTCTATGTAGCCATGTTGTTTGTGCAAAATGAGGCACAAGTTGGAATGTACATACACTAAGTTGTCTGCCCTTTTTGAGTGCCACTCACACTAAAATTGTGTTTGCTTTTGAATTCTTCAAGTGCAACATGTTAGGAAGTGGAAGCATTTAAGACAGTATGCTCTGGCTCCATACCCCACAACTTTGTTTATCCTTCTATGTAGCCATGTTGTTTGTGCAAAATGAGGCACAAGTTGGAATGTACATACACTAAGTTGTCTGCCCTTTTTGAGTGCAATCTGTTGCGTTTTATTGAGTGGATGAAAACATATGTGCTCCAATTCCTCCTAGATGTAGATAAATTAGCAACCTATGAAGACAAAGTAGAGAGATAGAGTTATAATTATAAAAAAAGATTGAAAAAATTATAAATGAAACTTTAAAGATTAAAAAAATAAAAAATTATTAAGCTTGCAGATTTTTTTGATTAGGAGGGGTTCTAGGTGTTAGAAATTATTAGCTATGGAAGTACCACCAATTGTTAACATCATTCATGAACTTATCATGAAGAGCCTCAACACTTTGACCATTGGAGTGTATAAAATTAATGAATTCAGTCATGACTACATCTTGCAAATACGTTAGTGAAGAGTCTATGAAATTTTTCCTTGTACCTTTCAGCGACTTCATAATCTATATATGTAGCGATCCTTTGTGGCACAAAAAGAATCTCAACACTATAGTATTTTGGACTTAATGCAAAGGGAATAAGATGGAGTGAGGTGGTCATTGTATTCCATCTTTTGTCAATAATTATGTGCACTTGTTTGTAGAAAGTTCCTTCTAGGACTTGGTCTTTCTCATTTATGATGATTTTTAATCTTTGCCATCATTGAGTTGATGCCATCATACATCTCTCCCAAGCAAGGCTTGCCCATGTCAGTATAACAAATCATATTCAAAACAGGCTTGGTGAAATTAAAGAGATACTTAGATCATCTACTTAATATTAGTTGCCCTCTCAATGGTGCTTTGCCTCCATATGGACCAAGTTTGGCCAATGACCATGCTAGAAAGTGCCGAACAAATTTTCACAAGTCGTCTCAATACGATTGTGCTAGAGGCAAAACAAGTCTCAACAACTTATTTAAAATAAAAAACAAAAATTATTTGAAAACAAATCTTAAAGAAGAGTTAGAATACACAATCAAATTATGTCTTAAGTAACTACATTTAAAAAAATAAATTTTCAAGTAAAGTGAAGTTAAAATATAAAATTTTGTATTATTTCACTAACCTTCTATAGCTCCAATTTTAAAAATGATCTAAATATGCCTTGGGACATGTGGTAGTTGTGATGAGCATTTGGATTTCCTTAGCCTTTACATACAACTCTTTCATCCAATTAATTTTGTTCCCAATCTTTTGTAGCATAAGATTGAGAGAGTGAACCACACAAGGTGTCCACACCACAGTTGAAAAACTAGGACTTGACAATAACTCGATAGGCTTAAAATTTTTAATAACTCAAGACTCCATGAAAACTTGGCTACTTTATAGAACATTATAAAGATATAATTTTTTAATAGTCTTCAAAAACTTGGGGGTTTGGAGGCAGTGCCCCTTGTGGGGTTAAGAGGCAGTGCCCCTTGTGGGGGTCTGGGGCTAGAGCCCCCAACAAGGTTAAGGGGTAGCGCCCCTGGCGTATATGGTATAGGGTCTGGTCGAGGGGTGGAGCCATCGTTGCCGAGCACAAATTAAGGCCTTCAAAACCTCACAAACTTTCATTGCAAATGTCATTTTTTATAATTTTATCACTTCTACCTCTACAATGGCATATATGGTATAGGGTGCGGTCGAGGGGTGGAGCCGCCGTCGCTGAGCACAAATTAAGGCCTTCAAAACCTCACAAACTTTCATTGCAAATGTCATTTAATATTTTTATCACTTGTACCTCTACAAATCTTGATTCAGATGTTATCACCACTCTAAAATACTATTACCGAATTTATTTCATCAAGTAATGTTCAAGGAAGACATGTCAACCCTAAAAATGTCGAATTACAAAAGCCTAAACATGTTTAATGGTCACTTTTGTTTTCAAACTCTATCAATATTAATTTAAATATTAAATCAATATTGATCTAATTGTTTAAATTGTTGGGATGAGGATTAACATAAATATTAAATAACAATCCTAGGTGAATAATATAAAAAACTTGAAAGTAGGAAAAGTTCGCTAAACAATTAGCTCAATCGCGTTCTGAAAATGCTTTAAGTTGCTGCCATGCCCTAAATCGCTACAATTGCGCTTAATCATGTCTCAAAAATGCTCTAAATCACTGAAATTTTCAATGTTTGCAAGAAAAAAACAACTTCAGCAACATTTTGATGGATTTTGCAGCAAAAATCGCAAGTTTTTGACAATTTTGGCTTGCAAGTATAGAGTTTTACATGGTCCAAACGATGTGTGAATAGCGTTCCTCAATTCAACTCAACAATTGTATAATTCTTTGCATTGGTGTTATGACTTGAACAATATTATGAAGTCCTAGTTCTTTGATGGCTGTGATAAGTATATTTTAACAAATTGGTCATCCCTCACCTACCCTCACAATTCATGGCTCTCAAAAACATTGCCCCTTTAGGGGACACTACTACGACATTGAGCTAGGGTTGATTTTTTTAGCATCTTTCCACCCATCGGAAACAGTGAACACCCCTTTCTTGACCCATGGATCTGGGCTTTAATGAATCTTATACAAGCTTAACCTCTTTGTCCAATAAGGTGCCATGTACTTTCTCATAACCTGTTTTGGAATCTCTTTGATTTTCTCACTATTTCTTACCAATATGGTGAGCTGTAATGTCTCCCTTTATAAATGCCTCAGTTTTGGCCCTAAAATCACAATTCCAAGTAACTTTCCTATGATGGTTAGGATCATTGACTTAATCATAAGATATCTCTAATTTATTGGGAAAATTCAACTACAGGGAAGCTAGGATAAGGTGACTTGATAGGGTACCCTAGAGATCCTCCACCCTAGGCCAAGAGCGGATATACCATCCCTCTTGGCCTCATGTGGCCCTTGCCATCCATATGAGGTGGTGTACCTAGTGAGGTGTCCTATAACCGTTCCCCTTCATCATGCCATCCTATTCCACTTCCTATGATTGGACTCTTTAGTATATTGATCCACCATGATAGAGGGTTGGGGTGCATTCACAATAGGGTGTCCTGGAAGTCCATCCCTTCTAAAGCCCAAGGGCGGTATTCCTTGTACCCCCTTGGCCTCATGGTACTCCCCGGTCTACTACCATGAGGTGGTGTACTTAGAAGAGGACCCCAACGCCGTTTCCCCTCCTTGTAATCCCTCATTGGCCCTATCATGGCTGATTATAATATTTAAGCAAAGTATTTAAAGATTTCCTACATTATGGCATGTATTCTATATGCATATAAATAATCATATATTAATATCATAATCCTGAACTGTATACACATTAGCCAGTTGTGAGCAATCATAACCAGATTCATTATGCTTTACATATCACAAGAATCCCATACCAAATTACAGATATATTATTAAACTGCTGTATGCCTGAGTCTGTTATTGATATCCAATCTGATTCTCTTCCTGATTTAGGTCTGCTCCAAAATCTGTTTTTAATGTCTTATATATTTTATTAGTGGAAGAGTCACCACCTTACATAGGAATTGAGCCACCACCTTCCATAACAATTAAGTCACGACTTTTCATTGCTGCTTTTGAGAATAATATATTATTCTCCAAATTGATCTCCCTTCCATCTCTTCCTCAAATGAACCTTCTTCCCTTTATATCTTCCCATGTGAGGCAGAGGTCACATCTCTTTATCGTGTCTGCCCTTTGGCAAGAGACACAAACTTTCACAATTTCCACCCTTTGAAATAGTACAATCCTTAATAATTCTTGCCCTTTGAAAGAGACACTTCCTATCTACTTCCCATTCTTTTCTTCTTCCATTAATCCTTCCTTGATTCACATGCTTCATCCATTTCTTCCCTCCTTGCTTATCCCTTTTTCAAATGATCTCTTCTCCCTTTTATATCTCATGTTTGAGAGAGTCACAGCTCTTCATTCCGTGCCTTTTGACCATTCATTAACTTAATTACATTTTGATTATATTACATTATATTTTTATTCTTTTATGTCTATTGTTATTTATTATTAAATCCTATTTCAAAATGGGGACATTACATGAGCGAACAATATTGAAAGCCAACCCATTTGCATAAATACAACCTTGCTATGTGTTGATTAGCAATGTCGCAAGTCTCATTTTGGAATGCCATTTCCAAAGAGGTTGCTTTGGTCTCTTATTTCTAGTGGGGACATTAGGAGTGGGCAAAAATGGGTGCCTCTGTACCACAACATTGGGATTATATGGAGGCATAGGGGGTTTTCATTCCGGTTGATCTTCTTTTTGTTAAAAGATGATCTGCTTTACGACCTGCTAGTTCATTGGTTTACTTTTGCTCCATAATATATGCTATCACTTGCTTCATGGCATATGTACAACATTCTTTCTAAGGCAAGCTTTGATGCCTAGTCTAGGAATTCCATATGAATTTGCTTTCACCCGACTATATGAACTTGAATACCTGACATCATACCGCTTGCAAATCAAAATATAACCCCCACTGCTTGGAACTAATTGTATCTTACCAACATACTTCCAAAAGAGGAGAATTCAGATTTGTTTTTTAGGTTGGCTTATGGAGCTAGAACTAGTTGCCATTGTAATTCCTAGGATGAGAAATATTATAAACAACACATTTAAAACAAATAAAATATTAAAAACAAAAAACAGATATACAAAACCTAGCTTTTAAATTTTTTTAAGCATAGTGTTACATTTATAGTAAAATGAAAGAGAAGCAAAGCAAAGATTTTGTTTTATGTTTGTAAAACAAAATTGTAGGAAAAAGAAGGTACCTCTTTTCAAAAACATTCTTCCATGATCTTCTTGGCAGCTAATGGACACTTGCATGCATAGGCATGACATTCAAACCATTATGGAACCTTCAATCATCAATCTTCAGCTTCCTTTGTTGAATGACAAGTAAGAATGAAAGTTCAGTCTTTTGCAATAAAAATAATCTAAAATGAGTTTGTTTTATTGTTTTAAATGCCTTAGATGGCACTTTTACGGTTAGGAATTAATTTTAGGGCAACCAGGTCAAAATTAAAGGAGGAAAAAAAATAAAATGAAAAGCAAAGTAAATAAAAATTAACTAAATGCAGAAAACTGATAGGTTTGTCATAGGTTCTGCTTGGTCTGCTTGGATCCTCCTCAGGTTCATCCCAAACGAACCCACCTCCCTAGCATCGCACCTTGATGGAATCCTTATGCAAACTGAACCGAACTACGTATCTAGCTTGTTCTCTGCCAGATCCAATAACATAGGTTTTTGTTTTTTGGTCTCTACTCTTAAATGAAACCAGATTAGTCATGGATTCTGCTAAATGAAAGAAAAATGGCTATAAATATGATTGAATATCAATGATTGTTTGTGTAGTATAGAAGATCTACCAGCCCAAGGAAGCACACCAGTAAGGAGTGACTGGAGCATATTACAGTATTATGAAGTTTGTTATATGAGTGCATAGACCTCGCTCTATGCTAAAAAAATTGAAACCTTAGAAGGTGCTTGGATGATTATTCAAAGCATAAAATAATTTAAGACTGTTAATGAAACCGTGCTTTCTTTCAATTAATGTAAGTTCATCTGTCATAGTCTTTTTAAAATTACTGCTTCATTGGGCACTCTATTGATTAGAGGAAAGGAAGAAGAGAAAACACTTGGATTTTCGGAGTAATTTGCCATTGCAGTAAAAAGATATGCTAGTCAAACTCAAGGATCTTCATTGAGGGAAAGCAGGAACCCATGAAAGAGGAGTGAATATTATTAGTGAAAAATGAACATACAATGGAGACTATGGCTTTTTAAATGGGAATGCCCTTGTAAATAAAAGACCGACTTAGCAGCATGTGAGTTTCAAAAAATGAAGCTATGTTGCCGGTTCGGGTTCAGGCACGGGTTCGGGTTCGAAGAACCCGGTGCGCCGGTACGGCAAAATTTTGAAAAGGGGTTTGGGTTCGTTTGGTTCGTTAGTACAAAAACATGTAAATTTTTTATATATATATATATATTTTGATATTTGTGAAGCCTATAAGCATGAATTAAAATTTGCATGTCACATAGCATCATATAAACAACAAAACAAACATAAACTTGTAATCATAGCATCATGATCATACCATAATAGCATCATATACATCAAGTTTAATATCAAAATGACAAAATATTCAAGTATCATTGTTTCAACTTTCAACAATATAAACTTAAAGTTTAATCATCAAATGGATCATCTAATTCATCCTCCTCCTCCTCCTCCTCCTCCTCCTCCTCCTCATTGACATTGACATTAGTTGACTTGCACTTGCACTATAAGTTGGCTCAATTTCCGAGTCATCAAGTGTCAATGCAAGAAGCTGAGAAGCAGGAGCATCCAAATCAGTATGCTCTGGCTCTATATCCCACATCCTTGTTTCCCCTTGTGTGTATTCATGTTGTTTGTGTGAAAGAAGACGTAGGTTGGAATGCACATATACTAAATTCTCCGCTCTTTTTGATAGCAGCCTATTGTGCTTTACAGAGTGGATGAAAGAGTATGTGCTCCAATTTTTTTCTGAAGCAGATGAACTAGCAACCTACGAAGACAAAGTAAACAATTAAAGTTATACATTAATAAAAATAAAATTACTAGCAACCTATGAAGACAAAGTAAACTATAAATAAACTAAAACTTGTAACTTTAAAATTTTAATTCATTAAACTTACTTGTGATAAAACTTTTATAGCGAGAGGTTGTAGGTGTTGGAAGCATGTGCCATGGAAGTACCACCAGCTATGAGCATCCTTCTTGGATCTATGACGAAGTGCATCAACACTTAGACCATTCCCATTTGCGAATTCTATGAACTCATTTGTAACATCTCGCAAATCATCATCGGGATATAGTCTAAGAAATGCTGCCTTGAACCCATCAGATACTTCTAGATCTCTCCATGGTGGAATCCTTCCTGGTTTATCAAGAAACTGATTGCTATAGTACTTAGGTGTCAAGGCATAGGCAAGAAGGTGCAAAGGAGTGGTCATCTTATTCCACCTTTCTACAATAATTACTTCCAGTTCTTTGAAGAATTTCTCCTAAGGATCATTCTCTTTTTCATTTATAGTGACCTTTATTTTTTCAAGCATTGAGTCAATGCCATCATAAATCTCACCTATGCAAGGCCTATCCATGCCTGTATAGCGAATCATGCTCATGATGGGCTTAGTGATACTTAGGAGATATGTAACAAGATCCCACCTTTTCTCACTCAATATTCTATCCCTAATTTTTTCTGCCCTCTCAGTGCTATTTTGCTTCAATACAGTCCAATTGGTGCTGATCACCATATTGCATAGTGACACTCTAACTTTCACAAGTTGTCTTAAGACGATTGTGTTTGATGCAAAACGGGTCTCAACAACCTATAACACAAATTAATGCCAAATGATTAAAAAATAAAGCCAAACTTTAAAGAAGAATACACAATATAGCTTACACAATGATATTATGAACATTGAAAATTAAAAAAAATCAGAAAATGTAAAATTAAATTACTATTTCACTTACCTTCAATAGCTCCAAATTCGAATAGGTTCTAAAAATCGCTTGAGACATGTGGTGGTTTGTGATGAACATCTGGATGTCCTCAGCCTCTGCATACACATCTCTGATCCATTTTTTTTTTGCCCAATCTTTTGTAGCATAAGATTAAGTGAATGTACCGCACAAGGTGTCCAAAAGATGTGATCATAGCGTTGCTCAACCAACAAACCAGCAGCTCTACAATTTTTTGCATTGTCCGTTATGACTTGGACAACATTGCGGGATCCCATAGACTCAATGGCAGAGATGAGAATTTCTGCAATAAATTGGCCATCTTTTATTTGGCCCTCACAATCCACAGCTCTCAAAAACATTGCCCCTTTAGGGGACACCGCTATGACATTGATCAAGGGACGATTTTTAGCATCTTTCCATCCATCTAAAACAATTGTTACACCTGTCTCAACCCATGAATCCCTTATGGGTTTCAATGCATCTTCTACCCTCTTCACCTCTTTCTCCAATAATGTTCCACGTACCTTCTCATAACCGGGGCCCTTATACCCTTTTGGAGCCTCATTAACACTTTTTATCATTCGCTTCCAATATGGGGAGCGAACAACATTGAACGACAACCCATTTGCATAAATGCACCTTACTATATCTTCGTCAGCATTGTCTCTACTTTCATTTTGGAATGCGGTTTCTAAAGGCCCCTTTGTTCTTTTACGTGTCAAGGGTGGTTCACTTTGAGGTTCATTTGTGGCAAAGAAGGGGTGGTCTTCTACTACAATAGTGGGATTAGAAGGGCCTTGCATTCCCTTTGTTTTCTTTGATGCGGTTTGGTTCAATCTACGGGCTTCCCTCTCTTTTGCCGCCTCATGCTCCCTAATATATTTCATCACTGTCTCATTTGGTATAGGTTTACCATTTTTTCCAGGGCATTTTTTGATGCCTCTTCCTTTTATTCCACACAAATGGCCTACCACCCGATAATATGAACTATTACGTTCAATATCACATCCATGGCATTTCCAATGGAATCCCCCACCTCCCGGAAGTTGTTTTATAATGTCCACATATTTCCATAAGGGAGAGTTTGGATCATTTCTTTGTTTTGCAATTATTTGTTCATTGCCAATGGAGGAAGATGTAGATGCCATTCTAGTTCCTATGGCAAGAAATAATATAAACATATTCAAAAACAAAAACTAAATAATGAAAAAAAATTCAAGTTTCATGTTTGACAATTTGTGAAACAAAAATAGTTGGAAAAAAATGTTTAAAAACCTACCTCTTGCAGCCAATGGAAGCTTGAAAATGTATGGAAATGATGCTGCAACACTTGTTGAAGCTTCAAAAATCAGTCTTCAACTCCTCTTTGATCTTGGAAGCCAAATTTTGTTCACCCTTTCTTCAACCTGCTCTCATAAAACTTTTGTTTGCAACACAAATGAGGTGAAATGAGTCAATAAAATGTTTTAGAAGTCAATTTTAGGTTATAACTTTCACTTTTTACAAGGCGGAATTGAAAAAAAAATTAAATTTGCATTTTTTTTGACTTTACTGGCCGCCCAGCCGCCCGGGTTCGACTGGGTTTGACCCCGGGTTCGACCAGGGTCGAACTCACTTTGGGTTTTTCAAACCCTGGTCGAACCCAGGTTGAACCGGACCCGTACCACGGACCCGTACCAGGGGGGCCCAGAGGCGAACCCGGTAACCTAGAAATGAAGTAGTGATAGGCAATGCAAGATTTCTTTATAATAGAAGTAAAATCAAAAGGCTAAATGGGCAGCCTCTGAGAGCTTGAATATTGAAGCAGTAAAAGGGAACAGAACATTGTTTCACACTTTTCATTTCTGTTTTCCTTCCTTTTACTGTTAAGATTATTGATTCATATAACTGCATGTCTATGGTTTTGCGGGAATTTCATGTTCAAGAATCATTTTCTGATGTAATTGATCTTTAAATTTCGAAGATTCGAGTCTGGAAAATTTGATCCAGTTTACTCCATGCATGTGCTGCTAGTCTTTGAATGTTTCAATTTACTCACTAATTCTCAAATCCTCTTTCCGTTCATTTAAAACTGTAAACCCTGGTGTATATTCAGATTTCGCAGAATAGATTCGTATTTCATATGCTGCATCTCTAAAGATCTAAGGTATTTTGACTACCAAAACTTATATTGATCTTGATTTATATGTGCTCGTGTCTGATAAGACTTTTATCAGACCTTCCCTTCACAGGAAATTCTTATCAAGAAATTATCACATGTCTGTCTGTCATACATATTTAGACATAAATACTTTGTTTCTAAATCGCTTTTCTCATTCACTAGTGGATTTGTGCTATTGCAATGATCTCCATATCTCCATGGTGAAAACTTTTAGAGGTGTCTGTGAGGAAAATGTGTACTAGTAGGTGATTTCAAGTAGCATTATACCAAATTAGCTACTACTGCATACTGATCTAATTATCTTATTTTGCACTTAATAATATCCTCAATGTTTACACTTCCCACGTTTTCCACTCTTCTCTTTCTGCATCAATGCCCACTGTCAAAAGTATGATTTCCTCTTTACCTCTATATATCCCTACTTTATGCCTATGGCTGTTAGATTTCATCATAAGGCACACCATATACATTAGCAGTACATGCTAGATGTGTTTTTTGTGGCAAGGCCAATCTACTTGCATCATTTTTTAAGTGTTTTATTGAATCTTATGATCACTAGCTTGGTTAATATTCTTCATGTTGACAATTTTGAGCCAGAATGGTGCGTCTGATTTTTTTTTCCCTTTTCACAGGGAAAAATGCTTAAAATGCATTTTTACTCCTGTTTCATAACAGATGTATATTGCATCCAGTTGAGTCAAAAGTCTAATAAGAGCCAGTAAGAAGCTCTAGGCTCCAATGTTGTAACTGGTTGGACACTATTGGATTTCTGCCAAGCTCCTGACACTTAAACTGGCATTATAAACCAGAAATTCTCTGGTTTGGAACTAATGCATGAGTAGGATGTAGAAGCACTGCTTGTTGCCTGTAACATTGTACTTTCATCTGCATATATGCAGCAACAGTTTATAAGAGGGCTTCAGTTTGCTACAGGACGAGAACACTGATAAATATAGTTGATTCTAACATTATATTCTCTATTATAACTACTACGCTGAATTTCCTAGTGTCAGAACAATCTACAGGCTGTTAGCTAGGGTTCACACCACAGACAAATTTTAAAATCTTAAAAAAGACCCTAGCCAAAATAACTTTAGTTTCACCATGCATTGATTTGGATGGAGCAAGTGAATATTAAAATGCATTTTCATTTCAAGCTACAGATTAACAATTTTGGAATCAGCAACTGGAAAGAAAGGAGTTGAAACATCCAATTAGAATGTTACTGGCAGAACTGGAAGGTTGTAAGTTCAGGCAGCACAATACTTCTTCTAAGCAGCTAATGTTTAAGTGGTTGCTGATAAACAGGGAAAATCTTTGAAACATTCTTCAGAGTCCTGCTTGTTGAAGTCAAGACATGACCACAATTATTGATATGGTCTTTTGATTTAAATTTTGGGAGGGAGGTGAAAGCCTAATTATGTTCAAGCTCTGATATCTGAATATCTGAACTAAACATTTCTTTAGCTCTGGATACATTCTAGAATTGGCTACACAATTCAGAAAAGAAATGATTGTCCTGTAGGATATTATCTTGAACAAAACTTGTATTACACTGGGTCATTACTGTTATGTCCGTTTATCAATATTAATCCGCTCACTCTACTCTTATTGAACTTAAAAAAATTCTTGTCATAGAGCACATGCTTTTGGAAATGTGCTTATATAAATTTCCATCTAACTGACGTCACATCTGTAGGCAGTTCAACATAAAAGTTGAAAACCTGTTTTACTCCACGACAGCAAAATCCTACTTAAGATATTTTCCCCTTGAACCTCAAAGGCTGTGGAACAGTTATGGTCTGTTGAGGATGTTTTGAACTTTACAATTGATTTTTTTTCTTTTTTTTTAGCTTTTGCAGTTTTTTTGGGAAAAATTACATGTTCCTTACCCTTTTATGCCTCCACTTTCTGTTGACTTGTTCATCCATTTCTTGTTTTCATGTTTCCTATAGATACATGCAAAAGTTGCCCTCGAAATAGGATCCTGGCCATTCTTGATATCAGCAACTTTGTTTCCCCTTGTTTCCAAGTTTCCACTTTTGATTCTTGATAATATGGAGTTGAATATCTTTGAAATCCCTAGCTATATGCCATTTTAATGTGGCTTTAACAGTTAACATATACAGGAAATAACCCTTGATTCTAAATATACTAAAGTTGCCGGTTCCGGTTTGGGCTTGGCAAATTTTTTTTAGGGGTTCTGGGTTCGTTAGTACAAAAAAATATAAAAATAAAAAATATATACATATATGCAGCAGTAGTTAAGTTCAAAATACACCACTATGCTAATAGTCAAATAACATAGCAAAACACACCATCATATAATAAAGTTTTAGTTCAAATAACATAGCAAAACACTAAATACACCACCATATTAATGTTTTAGTTCAAAAATAATAATGTCAAGCTACAACAATCAGCCATCACTGATCAAATATCATATGGGTCATAAAAAATATCATCATCATCCTCCATATGCTGTGGTAGATTAGAACCACAAACACTGGCATTGGGAGTGGCACTGGCACTGGCACTGGTAGTAGCATTGGCAGTGGTACTAGCATAGCTAATCTCATGATCACTAGGTAGCTCAAGGTCATTAATGTCATCAACTCCATGTGCATCTAGGCGGGCAATTGACTCATCCAACTCGGCATGCTTTGGATCAATATCCCACTGCTTTGTCTCCCCTTATTTGTAGGCATTTTCTTTGTGTGTGATGAGCCGCAAGTTTGAATGTACAAAGATCAAGTCCTCCACCTTTTTGGAGTGTAGTCTATTGCGCTTTATTGAGTGGATGAAGCAGTATGTGCTCCAATTCCTCTCGGATGAAGATGAACTAGCAACCTATCAAGATTTTGAAATAAGAGAGTTAAGAGTTATAAATTAAATTTTAAAATATAAGCAAGATAGAAGATGGTTTTTAATAACTAAGAGTCTAAGAACGAACTTGCGATAAAACTTTGATGTCAAGAGGTTGTAGGTTCTGGTATACTTCTCCATGGAAGTACCACCGACTATGAGTAGGAACCATATTCTTGTCCCAAAGAGCTTCAAGATCACAATCATTTGTGCTTGAAAAACTCACGAGTTTAGTCTTCTTGGGCCGTATGTCTTGGGGAAAGAGTCTATGAATGTCTGCCTTGTACCCTTGAGCAACTTCGGAATCTCTATATGGGGCAACTCTTGTGTCACTCTCTTGAAGGATTTGCTGACTATAATAATTCGGGCTCAATGCAAAGGCAAGGAGATGCAATGGAGTGGTCATTTTGTTCCATCTCTCCACAATGATTTGTTGTATTTGTTTGAATTTTTTTTCTTCTGGATCTTTCTCTTTTGCATTTATGACAACTTTAATCCTCTCAATCATTGTGTTGATGCCATCATATACCTCACCTAAACAAGGCCTATCCATGTCAATGTAACGGATCATGCTCAATATAGGCTTAGTGAACTTCAGGAGGTACTCAACACAATCTCGACAAGAGTCATCTAGTATCATTCTCCTAATGTTTGCTGCTCGTGTAGTGCTAGATTGCTTCCATATGCTCCAATTAGGGCTGATTACCATGCTAGCTAGTGGCGCATGAATCTTCAAAAGTTGATTTAACAAAAGTGTGTTGGAAGCAAAATGGGTCTCAACAACCTATTTCAAAATCAAAATAAGAAACAATTAAAATTAAAATTAAATTAAAAGGTTTACTAAACATTTTTATTATTTAACTAAATTCAAAATTTACTTACCTTCAATAGCTCCAATCTCGAGAATTGTCTAAATATGCCTCGTGATATATGGTGATTAGTGATAAACATTTGGATCTCATCGGCCTCAGGATACACCTTTTTAATCCAATCAACTTTTTTGCCAATTTTTTGCAGCATTAGGTTGAGTGAGTGGACTGAATAAGGTGTCCAAAAAATGTGTTTATACTGCTCCTCAACCAATAACCCAACTGCCCTACAATTTTTGGCATTGTCTGTTACCCCTTGAACATCATTTTGAGGGCCAACTTCCTCAATGGCTTGAAAAAGAATATTAGCAATGAATGGACCGTCCTTCACCTGCCCTTCACAACCCACTGCTCTAAAAACATTGTCCCTTTAGGGGACACTGCAACAACGTTGATCAATGGACGATTTCTTGCATCTTTCCATGCATCGGATACGATAGACATTGTTGACGTGTTTTTTAGGACATCGTCTAACACAGAATAAAGTTCCCAACGGCCACTTCACTCTCTCTTGATCAAAGTTTAACCGTATGTTAAGATTGCGACAAGTGCAAATGGTTAACTCCAAGGTTCCTTCGTGCAACAGACATGACTCAGCTGGCTGATTTGATTTACTGGTAATCCAAGGGGCCTTACGTACTCTCAAAGAAGATTAGACAATTTTTTGCAACTTCAAGGAATTGATTTGCGAATGATTTAGCTTTGAATGGATTGTTTTTAGGATTTTTTGATTTAAAATATGCTGAAAGTAAATAGGGAAGGGTATAGAAAGCTAAGCTAACCTAATCTACAACTAAGAACTAGGAGACAACAATTGCTCAAGTAAGACCAAACCACACTTTGCTTCGCCAACATAGTACAACTACATGAAGGTGGTGCAATCTTTAGAGGTTGTGCATTAATTTTTAATATCATCAACGAAAGCAATCAATTTGAACAACATTCACTCGATGATTGAGTGTCCACGTCGAAAAAGCTCAGACTAACCTTGCACAGTTGATAACAATTGGCTACCAACCATAGGTATGAGCGAGGGTCTATACTATGAACAATCTCATCAAATCTTGTTCGTCTAACAACTTTAAAGCAAATCTAATTTAAATGAAGAGATTGAGACCATGCAAGTCTTAAAACAACACAAGAATCCACCAACAATTTGAACAATGTATTAAGTGGACTGCTTCAAAACTTATATCAACAATCTCAGAATACAATGTCTCCTCTACAAATGAGGGGGGTCACCCCTTTATATAGGCCACAAACCAAGAAGGCACACAAACCCTAATTAGGGGTTTTCCTCAAAAGATTCCCCACACATGATGCAACAAGGTGGGAATCTACAATAAATGCCCATGAAACCCATATACAATCAATTCAAACTGCCCAAAATTTCTTGCGTCCTCTTCATTGTGCTGGAAAATGAAGAAATATTCTCAAAGTTTTCCTTGGAAAATGACCCTATGAAGAAGAATTCATGCAATTGATCCCTCAAGAAGTTCACTGTCACTCCATTTTCATTAAGCCTCATTGCGAACAATGCTTCAATCGCGCTGATAATTTCTTCTTGCACCCTTTTGATTGAGTCTTTCAAAGTTAAAGATGCCATGCTAAATCTTTCAAAGATATTCTTTCTGGAGCAAACGACGCAAAATCACCGCAAGAAGTCGTAGATTTCATTTTCCTGGATTACTTTCCCGTCAATCAATGTTTGCTTTGGAATCTTCATCAAAGCTCTAAGTTGTGGAATGGTTAGGTCCCAATAGATGTGAACATCCTCCCATAGACCATCTGCCACTTCCGATTTGTTTAGAAGGGTAACAAGCCTAGAGTGAAGATGAGCCAATTCTTCGATGAATTTCACAGCTGTAGTGAAGACGTCTTCTACCCATTCTATGGCATCCTGGGCTACTTTCCTAATTGTTTCAACTTCATCAACGACCTCTTGAGGAAGAGAGGGCAGAGGAATGAATGAAGGATTAGCTTCCCTGAGCGGATGCTTGAAGATCTTGACATACTTGTATGGGGCCTAGTTTTCGCTTTTCAACCTTTTACATGTTTCCTTCATTTTCTGCATTTTCTCCTTCATTGCCAAAGGAAGACCCTTCGAAATCTTCCACAATCTGCGTCGCGGAAGCGCACCCGAAATCAATTTCTCTGACCACATAATCACTCAGTGCGATTTCATTCCTATCTTTATCTGCCACGAGCTCAGCTAAATGTAGAGTCCTGGATCCGGACTCATCTCTTGTGATTCTGGAGAATTTCTGGGCAGCTTTCTTCTCTTTTGGCTGTTCCATTATTTTCAGAAATTCCTCCAATTCCCAGGTTGGATCAGTTTCTTTTTTTGGTTCTTCCCTCAACCTATTCCTCAGCCAATTTGGAGTGGTTGTCGGTGGATCATGTATTTCCATTTGTGCGTACTCCTGTGATGTTTCCTCCATCTCTCCAAGGATTGTTTCGATGAAACTATCCTGGCGTAGTTCTTCTTGATGAGGAGGAAGTTCCTATCTCCGGTTTCCTGGCTGATTGGGCTTGTGTGAAGCGCTAGCGGAGAGAACATCCTATGTTGGAACGTTGTCAGGATGGTTGCCTTGAGGTGGATTTACTGGATTTTCCCACTTAAACATTTCTACCTCCCGCACACTGGAAGCGCTGGCCGGCGACTGAATTCCTTCCACTCTTGCCCTTTTCTGTGGTGGTTCTTCTTGCTGGACCTCTTGCTGAATTTCTGGTTGGGTTTCCTTTTTCCTTACTGTTCTTGGCCACTTCAGAGCACTCTTTCCTTTACCAGGCTCAACTTCTTTCCGCCGAACTTCCCCTTCCTCAGCCTGAGCTTGTGAAGATCCTTCAGTGGCTTCACTATGGGAATCTAGACTTCCCATCAACTGGTAAGTCAGGTGGACATTTCCTTCTCTCAACCTCTTGATATGCCGATCTACCCAATGTTTGGTGAATTTCAGAACCGGTCTGGCCAAAATGTCTAGATCATCAATTTCTGGTTCCGACCAATCTGGGAGCTGGATGGGTTGATCCTTCACCTTTTCAAATTCAGGTTGCACTAAGTCAGAATCCTCCTTCACTTGATTCGACGCCTGCATTATTTCACCTATCTTAATTGTGTCAAGGGGTAGCCTGGAAAACATTTTCTTCCCGACCTCAAGGTCATCCTTGGCACCTACCCAATAATCTTCTTGGTAAAACTTGTGTACAAATTTCAATCCAGCAACCTTTCTGATCTTACTATATGGATCGTAGCAGGATCTAGAGGTGTAAAATGCCAAGCAATAGAATGCCATTTCCTCTGCTGCTTTCTTAGTTGCTGCCAGGTTCGAGCATACTTCTACATAATCATTGAGAACAACTGGGAATTCAATAGACAACTTCTTCTAGAATTTGGTCATAGGCTGTCAATTGCCTCATAAGCTCTAGCAACACCAGTTTGTCCGATGGATATCTCGGTAATTTGTACGGTTGGAAGGAGAATCCATGCGTCTTGATATAAGTGAATTTTGGAAACTGTAGGAATGTAGCCCCAAATTTCTGCACCAAAGCCCTGGCCTGTGGTGACACTCTTGTGTGGAGCTCATTTTGCATAAGTCTGGTCAGGTACATGGTAAAAGTGTCATTCACCAGCTTGAAAGAATTAGTGTTGTAGAGGTGCAGTTGAGGATAACATTCATGAACTTTTAGGTGTGTTGGTCTGCAGCCCATGACTCCTTTTCCCGGTAAACCATCGAAGCCACCCATGCTTGCAAGTGAAAAAATCACGTAAGAGCTTATATAAAAGGATTGGGTCTTCTTCTCCTTTAGATCTTTCAGCTGTTCACAAACATAATGGCTGATTAGCCCGGCCCAGTCCACTAATCCATTGGCATTCATGACTTCGCCAATGTAGAAAAACATCCATGGCTTGAAATTTATGGCATGTGGACACCCCATTATTTTGCTTAACATCATGATCAGGTCCACATTCTCCTGCTTGAATAAAAAAATGGTGAGCGTCCTAGGCATTTTGGAGATGTGAGGCCTAGGCTTCTGCAACCAAGTCTTGTTGATGATCTCCACACATCTGTCAAGACCTGCATCGTATACTACTTTAGTTCCATTCATAGCCTTGTAGGTCATGGAATGGTGTTTGTAGTGTTTTGCGCACTCCAAGATCAACTCTGGACATTGAATTGAAGGGGGAAAACCAGCTGCCGCAACAATTCTACTTCTAACAATCTTGCTGTCCCAAACATCCTGATTCGGAAGGCAACCATGTTGAATGCTCCTAAATTTGTATCACTTATCTCCTTCCACCTGGATACCATCTTTGACCCCCGAAGGAAGCCTTTCATCTCAACTTTTTTTTATGCCTTCCTGGTAACAGTTGCCGTTTTGCTTGATTTAGCCATCTCAGGAATAAATTAGCACTCCCGCGAACAAAGCTTCCTGAAAAGAATAAAATATTCTCCAAGTTTGATTGCTTGCGCTTTCTCTCCAACTACTCTTTCTCCAAATTTGCATGTGAAGAATGAATTGTGCTTGTGCGTTTATATAGAATTCCTCTCAACATGCTGTTCAGTTGTCAAGAATCAAATTTGGCAATTATCTTAATTATGCGTCATACTTTCCTTACAAACACGCCACGCAAACGGCCTCCACCATTGTCATTGAGTTCCAAAATTTAATTTTCTTTTAATGCTTTGAGTTGTGTGTCATGATTTGGAATATTCTTTCTTTCTTATGTCGCCAACTCGCCAACTTTCCATTTTTTGAATTTTGGAGGGATTTTGGAAGATTCACCTTATCCGTCCACTTGGTGGGAAAACCTTAGGAGGGAGAAAACTTCATGAGAGAGAATCTTTGACTTAGGAATGATTTTCTTGAAGTTTTTTCAGCTTTCCTTGCTTAGGAAGAGATTTTCAACAATTTTCCACCATCTCCTAGTTTTTAGGGATTTTCCACAAATTAGGGTTTTGGGTCTAGGAGATAGAAAATTCTCCTACAAATCCAAATCTGCAAAAAATTCGAAATTCAGATGAGATTTAATGCCTAAAAGTGGGTTTTTTAAAATGTTTACCAAGGGGAATTTTTTGCTTTTTCATTCCACCCCCGACCCTCAATTTACCCTTTGCCTTAGAAAATTTTGAATCCTTGACTTGGGCGTGGATTTCACTTGGTGAAGGAATTTCCAATTTTCTCATTTTTTCCTTGCCTTAGTCATTTTGGAGCCCCTCTTCTAGCATGGGCGCTATTTTCACCTGGTGATGGAATTTTGTGTTTTTTGATTTTTCCATGAAGACTCCATTCTAGCGCCCTACTTGACTCCTAGGCGCCAATTCCACCTTGTCAAGGATTTTGCACCTTTTTCAACTTTCCATGACCACCTTGCTTTGGCGCCCATGCCCAAACCTGGGCACTGTTTTCACGTGGAGGAGGAATCTGGCAATTTTAGAGTTTTCTAGAGCAACCTTGTTTTGGCGCCCATCTCTTGACTTGGACGCTAAATTGTTTTGATGAAGGAATTTCGTCACTTTAAGATTTTCCATGGGCCCATGATTTTGGCACTCCCTCTCTGTGCTTGGGCGCCATTTCCACCCTAGCAAGGAATTTCATCATTTTTCACAATTTCCAAGGCTACCTTGTTTTGGCGCCCATGCACAAACCTAGGCGATGTTTTGCTCCTGCCAAGGAATCTTCACTTTTCTAAATTTTCCAAGACCACCCTGATTTGGCGCCCTACCTGGCACTTGGGTGCCAATTTGACTTGATGGGAGGAATCTTGCATTTTGGAGGTTTTCCATGAGGACCCCTATTTGGTGCCCACCTGATTGACTTGGGCGCTGATTTCACCTTGTCATGGAATTTAGCATTTTCTCACATTTTCCATGCCTTGGCTAGTTTGGCGCCTTAATTCTTCCTTGGGCTTCATTTTCACCTTGTGATGGAATTTCTTGTTGCTCACTCCAGACTTAGCCAATTCGAATGTTTCCAAATTCAGGATGCCATTTTAGGAATAAAGGTGGATTTTCCAGACAGATTATTTTCTTATGCTTTCCATTCTTGGAATGATTCCCACACAGCCATTTTTTTTATCACTCTGCTTGCTTTTCAAATTCTCCGGATTTAGAAATGATCATGAATATCTGGTCTTCAGTGCCTCCCTGTGAAGAAGCTGCCACAAATGGACTTTCCAAAAATAGAAAGTGTTTCAAAATGTCAGCGTTAGGGCAAAACATGACGCAGGGGGATTTACTATAAATAGAAACTTATTAAAAATAGAAATTACTAAAAAATAGTAAGTTTGATTTTTGGCAAAATGAAGACATTCCAGGAGGCAGCGAAATCCCTAAAAAATAGGAACTTTCTAAAAATAGAAAGTTGCTCAGAATTCGCTCAAATTTCACGTGCAAGTTCCTTTAAGGGTCCTGATTCTAATACAACATTCAATTTTTCCAAAACCCTAGAAGAAAACCCTAAAATCTACGCCTGAAGGGCAAAACCCTAAAACAGACAAAATAGGCCCCAAACTTAGCCAAATTTAGTCAAACGACTTGCAAACTTGATCAAATTGACCTCCAAACACTTGCAAAAGAAGGAGACTGCTGAGACTGTTGCAAAAAGACCAAAAAACAAAACCAAAAGACAGAGGGCCTAAAAAGTAGGGGGTCCTCATTTTGAATGGGGTGATGTGTGATTAGGTCACAACAAACACCCCTGTTTCATTCCATGAATCCTTGATGGGCTTCAAGGAGTTTTTCACATGTTTCACCTCTTTCTCCAATAAGGAAGTACACACATTCTCATAACTTGGGCCCTTGAACCCCTTTGGAGCCTCATTAATTGATCTCACCATTTTTTTCCAATAAGGTGAGTGAACAACATTAAATGCCAATTTGTTAGCATAGATGCATCTAGCTATGTCTTGCCCGGCAATCTTTTTACGCTCATTGTTAAATGATGTTTCCAACGGACCCTTTGCTCTCTTATGAGACAAAATAGGTTGTTGTTGAGGTATAGACAAGAATGGATGGCCCTCTATATGCTCAAGATTGAGATGTGATGGAGAGGCCGTTGATCCTTTGTTACCCTTACTCTTACTCTTACTGTTTACCAAAGGATGAGAAGATTCTTTCCCAATTGCTTCTTCTACTTTTGTTTGCTCTTCTATATATGCCAATACTTGTGACTTTGCAAGAAGCCCTTTACCTTTTGGCTTTCCTACACAAAATTTGATGCCTTTTTGAGGGATAAAGCACAAATGTGCTTTGACTCGACTCTATGAGCTCTTGCATGGTTCTTTGCAATGAGAACAAATCTAAAGAAAACCTCCTCCACCTGGAAGTTGTTTTACCATGTCCACATGTTTCCAAAGCAAAGAGTTTGGATCCGTTTTAAAACAGGGTTCATTCGCAGCACTAGAAGCACTTGCCCTTCTACAAACCAAAATGAAACAATAAAACAAAACTAGAGAGTTCGTTTCAATTTGTAAAAAAAAATGCAAGGAAAAATTAAAAAAAAGAAAAGAACAACAAAAATCTACCTCTTTTGTTAAAATCTTTCTCTTCAATGTCTTCGAGAACAAATCTACACTTGCAACCGCGTAGGAGTAGCACAAGAACTAGCTAGGAACAAGCAACAATCAATCTTCAACTCTTTTTGAGAAATGGCAAGCAATAAACAAAGTTCAACAATGGAGCAAAGAAGTTATGTTTTTCATTCTATTCTGCAAAAATGAAGTAGCTTTTACCTTTTTAGTGTTTTAAGTCATCAAATTAGGGTTGGGGGGTCGAATATGCCTTTTTGGTATTAAAAACAATTTAAAAAAGTCAAAGAAAAATCACTTTTCCGTCAAATTCTGCTTGGATTCTGCGAAAATGGGCAAAATTTTGCTTGGGTTCTTCTGGGTTCGGTAGGGACGAATCCACAAGGCTTGGGCGGGACCTTGTCTGGACTCAGGAAGAACCGGCCTAGGACTCGGACTTGGGGGGAACTGGACCGGGACCCGAGGGTCTATGCAAGGAACTTGGTAACTTAGTAAATATACTCTGTTGCCCAAATTTTCTAGGATAGGGGGATGGTAGGGGATGGGGGGAGTGTTTCCAAGATGAGTTAGGGAGCGACAATTAAAAAAAATGATGAAAAGTTAAAAATATAATCTTTTTTTAAATATTCATATGATAATGCATTCACCATATTCATTCTATAACCATTGTATGAAACTTTAGTGCTGATTTGAGAATTCACATGAGTCGATAGACAAAATAACAACATTTTAAGCTGTAATTATTTTTGTTATCAATGTGCACATACAACAAAATGAAAATACTGATAGGTATACCAAGGTTTAAAAACTCGGAGTTGGCAATGACTCGGCAAGCCCAAATTTTTTAAAAAACTCGGGACTCGCCAAAACTCGGCAATACTCGGCAACTTTATCGAACATCTGAAAATACATTTAAAAAAAAATATTATTCAAAAACACACATTTACACCAAATTTGTATAACATATATTGATTTCCATGATATATAAATCAAACTTTGAGTTAAATACATAACATAAACCAAAAAACAAGTGCAACATGTGAGTAAGAGTTCAGTACATATCAATGTATCATAGTGACATAGAGTCATAGACCACAAAACAACAACCTTTGAAATTCTGATTACATATCAAGTTCAAGTTTTGGTATCAATGAAAATGAGAAATCATAAATTGTGCCTACGACTAAAGCTTAAAACAGATTGTTGCCGCTAGGGGGGGTGGTCCTGAAGTAGTGGCAACATCCTCAATAGGTGCCTTTGTTGCATGATCAACCTCGCGCTCCTCCTTGTCACGTGCTGCCACTTCTGCATCCCATTCCTCTCCTGCCCTCTCCAACTCATCTAGCTGCTCGTCAGTAAGGAATGGATCCAAATCATTAACAACATCATTAGGAGCAGCAACCCATTCTGCTGCATATGGATCAATGTCATCCAAGTCAAGTGCCTCATGTGAATCTTGCCCTTTCACCTTCTTCTCATGCAATCAAAGATTGTACCGCACATAGACAAGATCATTCAAGCGTTGTTGAGTCAACCTATTGCACTTTTTTGTGTGGATGGCCTAAAAAATACTCCAGTTGCACTCACAACCAGAAGCACTACAAGGCTGCGATAATATGCGGATGGCAAAGCTTTTGAAGATTAGGCGCTGTGGCACCATAATCTTCCCACCACAAATCTGCAAGGATAAAAAATGTCATTTATAACGTCCAAAGATTTTAATGATCTTAAAGAGAGAAATAAATGGTAAAATAAAATTAAACATATGTTTTTTTTACCTGGTTGTAGGGTGTCTCTCCTACGTTTGCAATCAGGTGAAGAAAACAATGGCCCTGTGGCCTTCTTATAGGTCTACAACTCATCAAATATCAGGTCTCGAAGGTTCTCATCTTCAACTAATCTCCGGATGCATGTGTCGAGGCCAACTTTAACCTTAGCATCTACTCTGAAACTCGGGGAGTAGAAAAACTTGGGATTCAAGTAAGTAGACAGCAACATGAATATGTTGGTGGAGTTGATGGTTCCACCTCCGATCAATTATGTGCCATATGGGTTCATACTTGGTCTTGTTTGCCCCATACAAGTGTTGAATCGCCTCTTTGGCCTTATCCATGGCCTCATATAGATACCCCATGGAGTTATGATCCCCATCGACCATTCGTAGCACCCTCACCAACGGTTCCGACATCTAGATATAAAAAATTTAACAAAATCAGCATATTGTAATATTAAAAAATTAAATAATAAATGATCAATTAAAGTTTCAAAACTTACATTGATGATCTCCTCCACCATCTTGGTAAAATTAGAATAAAAAATGGCTACCACAACCTTCTCTACTTCAGGCTTCGTAGCATAAGGAATCCCCAACCATCTTTCACTCACGAACATCCGCTTTAGGTTGGGTGATGCAGCTAGTATGCTTTGCAAGGTGAGGAAATTGGTAGCAAAGCGTGTGACCCCCGATCGCACAAGATCCTTTCCATTAGTGTGCTCTCTCATAAGATTCAAGACCCATATGTGATTGTAGATGTATTTGGTGATATTCCTTCCATCTTCAACCACTTTCTTCACCCAACTTAGTTTCCCTATGTCCTCAAGGAGCAAGTCAAGACAATGGGCAACACAAGGGCTCCAAAATAATGTCAGATGCCTAGCCATTAGAAGTTTGCTAGCTGCCACATATGCAACTGCATTATCAGTCACAACTTGGATGACATTCCGCACTCCCACGCCCATCACTACCTCATCCAACATGTTGCACAAGGTCTCTGCATTCTTCACTTCATGGGAGGCATCAATTGATTTTAAAAATACTAAGTGTCCCCCTGAAGCAGCTAGAAAGTTGATGAGTGTCCTATTCCTACTATCCATCCACCCATCAGAAAGAATGGTGCAACCATTCTTTTCCCAAATACTCCTTTGCTCTTCCACTAATGCGTGAATTTTTTGGACCTCACCTTGCAATAATGACCCACTCATCTCATAACGACTTGGGGACTTGAACCCCTTACCTGCCACAGTCAATGCAGTGACCAAATGGTCCCAATATGGAGTAGAAACAACATTGAACGAAATATCATTGTAGATCCAAAATCTAGCACACGCCACATTTGCCTGTTGGTGAGCCTCTTTATTCCATGCAGTGCCTTGCAATCCAGGTTGTGCACCAGGAGTGTTACGTGGAACAAAGTAGTTTTCCATATGGCGCCCACACTTCCCGTTGCTCGTATCCGTGGCCCAAGGGAAGAACTAGATGCCCCCACATCTGTATGTGACCCTATAGAACTCAAATCTGCCCTTGGGGCTGCCATTGCCTCTGTCGTTCTCTTTTTGTTGCCTTCCTTTGATCATATGCTTCAAGCGTTGCTATTGCATCCCTTGTAGCCTCTTCAGGACATAACAAACATTTTTTGGTATCTCGGCATTCATTCTGTGCAAGGTGATATTTGAACCTATTAATGCCACCTTTTATAATCTTGGTGCAATGGTTACAAAGGACTTCTCCTTGTTTTGGACCTGGTGTCCCATGTTTCCAACAAAGGTCTCTCTTTCTGCCACCACCTTTACCTGTAGAACTAGAAGCCATTTTCTTTCAAAAAAATTGGAAGAGAACCTAGCAAAAGAGAGAGACGACATTTAGAAAACAATATCACTGTTAGGCTAATCCTATCTATATCACAGTAACACTGTTATTAATAATTTAATTTCAGTGAAAAAAATTAAATTATCACAATATTAAAAAAATCACAGTATTAAAAACTCAGAGTATTAAAAAAATCACAGTGACAGTATTAAAAACTTATACAGTCACAAATTACAATGTGACTGTATAAGTTTTTAATACTGTCACTGTGATTTAATACTGTTAAAAATTTAATAAATTAATAGTGTTAATAAATTAATAATATAGTGTAAAATTTTAATAATACAGTCACTGTAAAAAAAATAATACTATTGTAAAAAAACTTGTAAAAAAATTAATACAGTGATACTGTAAAAAAAATTAAAAATAGTTTTAAGAAAAAAATAATTTAATAGTGTTAAAATATTGTAAATTAACTCTAAAAAACCTATTAGCAAGCTTGTAAAACTTAATAGCAGAGTTTTACAAGCTTGAAAATCTTTATTGACTACTGAATTAAAACAATGATGAAATAGTGGAAGAGCAAAACATTCACGTATTCTAATTTAGTAGCTTGAAAATCAACTAGTAAATTAAAACTTGAAATCAATGATGTTACACTATTGTAATTTTTAAATGGAATTGTAAATTCATTTTCCACTTCCAACTTCCAAATACCTGGAATTCGAAATCTGAAATCCTGCAATTTTTTGAGCAATTGGGCGATTTTTTTTGGAATCCTGCCCTAGTCGCGTTGCACTGCCATTGTGCGTTTTTTCCTTGGCTTCCGTCGCTTGAAAAAAATGAAATGTCGTTTTTTTAGGTTTTTGTTGACTTTAAAACTTTTTAATTGTTTTTTACGCCTGTTTTTTGGCCGAGTACTCGTGATTTTAAGCGATTTTTTGACGTAAAAATCGCCGCGGGTTTTGCTCAAACTCGGTGCCAAGTTTCACAGTGAGTCACTCGTGCCGCCTTAGGGCTCACGAGTACTCGTGATTTTTGGTTTGGAGCGTAGAGTTTTACAACTGTGGGCTATACAACTGCAAAATGTAGACAATTAGATTTGCTTCTGCTATGTGTCTACCTCTTCTTCACCTAAGGCTAAATCAAGATTAGATTTTGATTGTGAGGCTTTGATAGTGTGAGGGATTGCCTCATCCAATGGAACCCCAACCAGCCACTACCTTGCTGCCTCATCAATATGTGTGGCATCTTTAGGATCAACATCCTATAGGATGGTCGATGCTTCGGAGGTTTGTTGATCTTGAAGTTGTAAGGCACTATGCACAACCACCAATTTTTCCATGCATTCAGAGGTAAGTGTATTCTTGTTGATTAAATGAATGATGTTATATGTGGATAAACTGCTCTTTTCAACAAAGGAATTGAAAACCTATTCAATGGAGCCATTTTGAGCTAGCATAGCCTTGTTTGACCTCATCTCGAGTTTGCTAAATGTTGGGTTTTGAAGATTGACAAAAGCAAGCCACTATAGTTGAAGTAAAGTTGATACCTCATTGCTATATATCTTTTGAAGGGCCTTCATAAGCCTTTCTTTCATCTCTTCCTCATTAAAAAATGGCACTCTCCGAAGCTTTTCTCATACCATTAGGATTTGAGCATAGATTGCCATATTAGTGGGGGTGTTGATAGTGTTCCAAGAAGCAAGTGTATCTACAAAGAAAAAATTCAAAAAGACTAGGACTTTAATGACAGTGAATTTAATTACAAAAAATAAAAATAATTTATAAGTTACAATTATTAAGAAATTGATAAATTGATATAACAATTTAATAATAAAATCATAAATTTCTTGCCTCACTATGGGTTGACAATCACCGTCAAAGATCTTTTGCTTCATATTTTTTTTAGTTGTGTTCACCTTTGCCCATCTACTCTACTTTGCGTTGATCATTAATAATTATAGAGGACCTTGCACTTCAAGCATCCTGTCGAACAAAATAAAATAGCCAACATATTTGGGTTCAATGGGTTTGAGGAAATCATTTTTCAAAATAGACCTGAAGAGAGCAGGTGAGATATAGAGGTTGCAAATGGACGTCTATATATTTTTTCTTTTGTCATCACTATATATTCTTTATGTTTTGTAGTGTTATTCAATGCATGGACACACAATGGGGTCTAAAAATGCGCTTTTAAAAACCATCCAACATCATGGTAACTTACACATTTGAATCAATGACCACTTGTACAACATTTGAAGTCCCAACCTCCTTTATGACCTCTTCAAAATTAAAATTATGATTTGCACCACATTTTCAAAATTATGATTTGCACCACATTTTCAATTCCAACCTCCATGACAACTCGCTCCACATTCGAGCCAAATTTTCTGCATTTTTCACTATGTTGGAGGCATCCAATGATTTCAAGAAAACTACATTTTGTTTTGCAAGAAACCAAAAAATTAATTATGGTGTGGTTTTTCCCATCCGTCCACCCATCAGAAAGAATAGTGTAGCCATTATTTTTCGAATTATTTTTTTTCTCTTCCACCAATTCTTTTGCCCTCTTAGTTGCATTGACGAGCAACCTACAAGTACAAAGTGAAATTAAGTACACAATTTTAATTAAAAAAAAACTTAAATTCAAAAAAAGAAAAAATAAACTCAACATAAGTTATTCAATTTTTTTTAATCAACTAAACTAGGTTACTAACCTCCCACTCAAGTCTGCATGAGAAGGTGCCTTGTAGCCTTTTCCTATAACTGTCAATGCATTAACCAAATTAAACCAGTAAGGATTGTCTACCACATTGAAAGGGATGTTATTAAAATACCAAATATCAGTACATGCAATAGTTGCATGCTCAAGTGCCTCCCTATTCCACCTAGTTGCCTCCAATGATGGTTGTACTCCAGGTGTGTTCCTGTGCACAAAATAATTATCTATAGGAATCAACGATGATGGTGATATTGGTGTTGAAGCTCTACTAGAAGCAACTGAAGCGGTGCCCGTGGTGGTGTTGGATTTGTGGATACATGGGCCGTGAAGAGAGCTCGCTATGCTTTCAAGTTTGAAGTGCTTGTTCATCTGCTTCATGGTCGCCTGAAGCACCTTCAGAAGCAGCTATGGCTAGCTTTGACCTCTCCCTTTGCAATTTTCTCTCTTTTGCTGCTGCGAGTATGCCATTCATCTGTCTTTTTATTTCTTTAGTGGTTTTAGGACAGCCCCTAGCATCATGCTTACTAATGCCTGCAAGGTGGTATTTGAGGCGGTTTATGCCTCCATGAAATATTCTTTCACATTTTATGCAAAAAACAGAACCAAGTTCCGGTCCTTGATAGGCATACTTCCAAGCGGGGTCTTTAGCTCCTTTAGGACGAGTGCCTACAAATGATGGTGGATGCGCTGACCCTAAATCTGAACCTTTGACTTCTCTATTTGCCATTATATATTAAACTACACATACAAATACCAAGCAAAAGTTGTTAATATTTTATAATTTTAATAAAAAAATTAACAAAGTAAATAATTTTAAATGATTATAGATTATATGAAATCAGTAAAAATTTAATCTAATGATTTTAATCTAAAATTCTAAACATTTTCTTAAAACAAAAAGAATTCAAACTATAAAAAATTGGTAGGGTTTGAAACTTTGAAAAATTGTAAAAACAATGAAAAAAATAGCAAAAAAGTGTAAAAAATGGTGGAAAATCTTATTGTTTGCAATCTAAATCTGATTTAGAGTGTTAACTTAATGGCATTGATGTTTTTTGTTGAACCTAGAAGTAGCAAAACAAATCAAAATGTTAAAAAAGAAAATGAAAAAGAAAATCAGAAACCATACCTAGAAATCCAAATTTCACTTCAAATTCACAATCAATCCTCTTCAAATCTCCAATTTTTAGCTCCAATTAGCTGTAATCACCCTGCAAACACTTCCCAAACACGTCCCAAGCGTTGGAGGAGCAAATAAAAGCCAAAAAAATGAAATAAAGTTGAGTTTTGACATCTTGGGCCTTTTATGCAATTGTGGGTGAGTTCTTTTTGCGGACTTTGTGAGATTTTTGGAAAAACTCATCAAAAACCCTGTGAGTTTTTTTACAAGTTGAGCTCGCAATTACTCGCAGGCGAAAAAATTTCACGTTTTTTTTGAAAATTCGTCTAGTTTTCGGTGAGTCTTGCATCTTTGGTTTGTACTGCTGATGTTAAGGTCTAGTAGAAGAGTTGTATGTATAATCTAGTGTCATGTTCCCAATGTCCTTTCCAAGCTCTGATACATATTTATGGGTGTTCTTTTGGTGTGGTCGATCCATTGAACTTCGGTATTATATCATATTCCCCTTCTTGTATGTATCTTGTTATCATGATTCAAAAGACCTGCCATCAAGGGATATTATCTTGGCATGTCTTCCATCAATTTGTGGCATTGCAAATTAATGTATCTTGTAGTGCAGTCATCCTCAAATCCATTTTTATTAATGATTTTCCCATATCTTGCAAGTATCCATCTAAGTTGCCAAATCTAGAAAATCAGGGTAACTTGTGTGAAATATCCCGTTGGATGTGGGTTACTTGTTTTGTTTTCTTGAGAATAAGATCTAGGTGGTCTTTGACTTTTTTTTGATGTTTGTAGTACTTTACTTTCATTTATGGTATCTTGCGGTACTTTTTTAACTTGTTTTTGTAAATACACGCCTTTTTAAACCCATTTACTTTTTGGGAGGATTACTCCAGGTCTTCCTGCATCTATGAACATAGTATGTCTTTGTTGTTTGCACTACCATTCTCACTTTTTAATTCAATTTCAACTTCACTATTAGGCTCCTTCATTATGCCTGTTTTTAGGAAAGTTGGAAATTGAATAGATCAACCTTGTATTATCTTCTTCATCCTCCTCTAGGCAATTTTTTATACATAAGAATTTTCTTCATCATCTCCTAGAGGAATGTGGACTTATTTGTTTTCATCTACAAAAGAGATGACTCTTTTGTAGAATCCTACTATTTTGTTTGCATTAACAAATCATTGCAATCCAAGTAGATCAAAATGTATTGAAAGGCTCTTTCATTGTTACCACTTTAAATTTGACTGTTAGCTCGACTCCCGCACATTCACTTTTACATTTTTCCATGTACCCATGGTTTTTATGGTTGAACCATCTACCAAATTAATACTGTAAGAGAAGTATTGCTTAATTTAGGTCTTACTAATTTCTCCCAAGTCTTTTGCAGTATTATATTGATATTGGCCCCTAAGTCTACCATGATATGTTTGACCTTCCAATGATTGAGATGTGCCGTTATTATCGGTGGCCTATTCTTCTGATCCTCATCTCTTTGTATTTAGTGGATTTGTGGTTAGGTGCTTGCTTGTTTGTTCCAATATCTGCAGAATTGCTCCAATTTCTCCAAGAGGCTTTTCTATTATACCATGGTTGCAAGCTGCTTGAGTGGTGTATCCTCTTCTTTTGCGAAGTAACTACTTTCCTCATTTTGTTGTTGAATAATTGCTCTTTTTGTACTTTCAACAATTTAATCATGTCGCTGCTTGGTTGGAAATATTATGTTTCTTCTTCTTCTTCATCAGATTCTTAATTATTTTCATCACTAACAATGTTTTTGTTTTTGGTGGTATCAGCCCCTTGGCAGGTAATCATTGCAGATTTGTTTGTCTTATTTTTCATTATTTTATTTTTATTTTTCTAAAATTTTATCTCATCTTGATAATTTTCTCCTGGAGGTATCATCATCGATAGATGTGTTAGATGAGTAGTTGTCTTGTTTCTAACATCTCATTGCTCCGTGTGGAGGATTTATTGGTATTTTCCTCATCACTTTGGCCCCTCTATTTGGCCATTGAAGTTCAGCACTCTTTGCATTCTAAAAATATTGTTGTGCCCTTGAAGGTCATGATCTGGGTTTTCGCAAAATGCATAATTCTTGTTGTTTAACCGGTACTATGTGGCATAGTGTTTAGGTTTACCGCATTTAAAACAACTTGTGTCATCTCTCATATGGTTCTCTTTTGCGTCCTCTGCCTCCTTTGTAATTAAAAGATTTGTTACCCTCATTATAGTTTGGTGGAGGGGCACTGTGTTTACATTGCTATTATCTCTTCGTGATGGTAGTATATAACCATAGTTTTGTGTGTAAAAGGGATTTTCCTCAAGTCCCTTAACATATGCCATTGTTTGTTTCGTATCTCTATCATACCCATTGTTTATTGGGAAATGAGGTTCATTATTTGTCACGTGATTTCTTATTTGGAACCTCCTTGGTGGGCGGTCATTTGTCTTATGATCATCCCACTCACTGCAAAGTCCACAAAATACAGATTGAAGCTTTTGTGATACTGTTTGTAGATCTACTCTTAATGTGGCGATCCTCTTATCATTAAGTAATATGAGAACCATATGTTTTGCTTTCCTTTATTTGATTCATCTTTTCCCATTATCCCTCAATGCAAAGTGAGTTGCTCAATTGCTAGTTGCATTTTTTCTAGTACAACACTTTCAAACATTTTTTCTCCTTATCTAGGATTGTGCCTCAATGCGGTAGGATAGAGTTACTGCATTTGCATATTATCAAAGATTTTGCCATCTAGTGCTGCCTCGATGTCTTTATCAAGCCCAAAGATAAAACCTTCTATTCTGTGATTCTCTGTTAAGGATTCTGTTGTCATTTTATGACACCCTTGGTCCATTAGTGAGAACCGATCAAAGATATGTTCCATGGACAAGCTATGCCCCGGTTGATAAAGCGCCAAGTCAAGGAATCATGAAAATGCTCAAGTATTCTTTTATCATGAGGCAGGCTTCGAGCTTTCCCCTTTCCCCTTGCATCTTGCCTTCGTGCCTTGGAGTCCTTTGGTCCTTCCTCGTTCGCTTTCCTTTCGAATTATGAAATGTGGGGAACTGCTTTGGGAAGAGGTATGCTGTCTCCTCGGACTCCGTAACCCGGACTAACCTTTCTTTCCGGATTATGGTATACGGGGAACTGGTCTACCCCTTCCCTCTTTGGGAAGAAGTATGCCGTCTTCCTGAACTCCGTAACTTAGACTTCCCTTTCCTTCCAGATTACAGAATGTGGGGAATCGGTCTACACCTTCTCTCTTTGGGAAGAGGTATGCCGTCTCCACGGACTCTGTCTCCCCGGACTTCGTAACTTGGACTTCCCTTTCCTTTCGGATTACAGAATGCGGGGAACCGGTCTACCCCTTCTCTCTTTGGGAAGAGGTATGTTGTCTCCTTGGACTCTGTAACCCAAAGTCTTCCTTCTCCTTCCTCTCTTTCCTCCGAACTCCGGGGTTCCTGCCTCCTCTTCCCTTGTAGCGTTTTCTTGAAGGCTCGACGTTCGTCCTTCAGTGACTACAACACTTCTAGATGGTGTGATCAACACTCAAAGCACTTAATGCTCCACCAACTCCAGTGACTTGTCTACTTTCATTCATGGAGCTACTAGGGCTCATTTAACGATTTTTGTAGGATTGCCATCAAGTGGAGTCCAAGGCCATGCTTATTTATGGTTACTTGATGGCCTTCATGTTAGGTCTGTACGCTCTAACTTTGGAATCTCAGGCAATCTACCTTCTAGATGTACTTTGCTTCTTGGGATTGCCTTCTCAGGGTATGGATGGGTTTCTTGCATGCACAACCATGTCAGATCCGTGCACTTCCCTACCTTCCTGGACTGACATTCCTTTGCGTACGCCAAGGTCAAGGCTTCCCCTCTTTGACCATTGGTCTCTTCTTTGTGACCAGTTTTCTATATATAGGTTGTTAAGCCTCACTGTAAAGGGTTCTCTCCTTGCTGGCTTGAGCTTCCTTATGCTCTTTCACTTCTCTTGAAGATTTGTATATTTTCTTGCATTTCTGCAACTATAAGTTTGGCTATTGGCCTGAGAATGAATTGAAATCATCATTCTTGCCTCTCTTCAACTTTTGCATGTTGTGTATGTTTTCTTACCTTCATTATAAGTATAAGTTTTTGTGGCTTTCTCTCACATATATGTTGTGTTAACTTGGTTTTGAGTGTGACTTGTGGGAAACCTTCTCCCCTTTGACATTCAGCAAATTCTAACCTCCATACATGCGTTTGGGGTCATTCATGCAATTGAAGTTTGTGCATCTCCAAGGTATTGCGATTGATTCTTTGTGTCATTTTGGGTTGTGGAGAGGAATATCTCTTATCTTGGTGCATCACCTCCTTTAATTTTAGCATTTCCTTCTTCCGTTTTCCTTTGCAAGCTGTTAGGATAGGTTTAGAAGTAGAATTTGGAGTGTTGAGTTGGTTCAACACTTGCACTTAGATTGAGATGGAAGTCGGCCTTCTTCGGAGATTCAACCCCTTTGCGCAAGGTCACACACTCCGGGGTTGTTTCCATGTTTCATGAGGTTGCTGAGTTGATAGCTCAACAAGGGTGCAAAATTTTGTGACAATAGTTTCTGGCATGCTTGGTGAGACACATTTTCAACCTTCATGCTAAGGATTCAATGCTTCTCTTAGCTTCTCAACCTTTGGAGGCAACCATCTTTCAAGCACTTGGCGACTCTGCGCACAAATAGTCTCTTGTTCATGACTTGTTGCTAATTTCATGCCCATAATTCATACAAGGGCGTCTTCTAGAGGTACTTTACAATTTTTAGAACTCTCATTTTCAAGTTCTAGAAGATGGAGAGGTAGACCTTCATTGTCACTAGTTAGGGGTGTTAGGGTTGTAAGCACTCCATTACCCAGGTCTCGTTCTACCCTTCCATTTACAAGACCATTGCAGTCTAGGGCTCCCACCACTCATATCAATAGACCATTGTTTCACATGGCCAAAAATCAAGTTTTTGTTACCTTCAATGGGGGAAGTCCTCTCATTTTAGCCCAAAGAAATGATATACCAGTGGCTATTAAAGAGTATACCCTATTTCATTGGTGAAACAACTACTCCCATAGAGCACATTCAAGACGTTGCAAATATCTACTTTGTCCATAATGTCACTGAGGATGATGTTGTTAGACACTTGGTCACATCCTTGAAAGGAAAAGCCTTGCAGTGGTATAGGCGGATAGTGGGAGAAGTTGTGTCAACAATTTGAAGACAAAAGTGATCACCTATCACTTGTAGAGCAGCTAACCATAATCAAAAGAACACCTCATGAATGGGACAAAATTCCAAAAGGTATGGGACAAAATTCCCTCCCTAGTAAAGCCATCTCCCAATCATGCCTTAATCATGCCTTCTTTTATTATCTAAGAGCTCTCAATAGTGATGTAGCTGTCATGTTACAATCAATGGGTGGAACTTTTCTTCTAGATGCGTAAGACAGCCATAAAAGCAAAAAATTGTTTGATATAAGCTGGAAAGATAGCTCCAAGGCCGCCAATGCCTTTATTCCCACAAGCTTCTAACCAACAGCCCACTTTGGCTCCTATTCCCATGGCATCTACAAGTCAGCCATCTGCATCCACTTCATCCTCAAGCGAGCTCCATGAGATCAAGACTCTATTTCAGAACTTTGGCAATGAGTTGGTGACTCTAAAGAGGCAACATGCTCAACATAGCAGGCCTTATCAAGCACAAAATCAAAATTACCGGCAAAATAGGCCTCCTTTTCAAGGGAAAAACCAATGGAGTCATGCTGGGGGTTTGAATAGTGCAAACCCTATAGTTGAAGGTACTTCAAAGGCAATATAGTTCAAATGCAGAACAATCTCGCCCAGGAATAAGATTGGTGTCAACCATGCAATCAACCACACGACCAAAGTGCATGCCAAAATGGAGAGTTTGTCCAAGCTCTGTTAGTGTAGAATGAGCCAACCACCTCTGACCAGCAATATGATCCAAATCAGCCAAGCTCAGGCAATTGAGCTCATATACAAGGAGATTCTACTTTTGTCAATTGGCAGGAGGCAAAATTCTTGTGGTATAAACCAAACAAGCGGTGATGCTATGGTACAATACACAAGGACAAAAAGGAGAGCGGTGGAAGGTGCCACACCTTCAACATCAGCCCAAGCTCCAACTCTTAAAGTAGTTGTCCAGGATACAAGTCATAATTTCGTTCAAGGGAGCAAGAGACAGGAGCCTCAGGTCGCCTCAATAACAAGGATAGGCCTTGTTGCTACAAAGGGGCCTTCAAAATCATCTAGTGCTTCATTCAACATAGTTGACCAAATGAAGAGGCTAATCTCAATGTCACTATGTGGGAAGCCCTTTCCATCCCATCTCAAAGGGATTTGCTTAAGGAGGCATTGAAGGACATCAACCAATCAAGTGATGAGGCAGCAGTCAACAAGAAGATAGTCCCAACTAGTTTGGTACAACCTAGGGAGGAAGAAGGTTCAAGCAAAATCAATAAGCCTCCCCCCTTCTATCTCGCTTTAATCATAGGAGATAACTTAGTTCACAATTGCATGATAGATTCAGGAGTGAGAAGCTCAACCATGCCTAAGAAGGTAGTTGACCTTCTTGGTATAGAATATGAACCTGTGACTAAGGGGGTTGTCCAATTGGATGGCACCTCTATTAAGATGGTAGGGGTTGTTAAAAATTTGAAGTTAACCTTGCAGGCATGCCCTGGTTGCACTGTCTTGCAAGACATATTTGTCATTGACCTCCCCGCCTTTGCCATTTATTTGTCTAGAGACTTCACCACAAAGATAGGTGGATGCTTGTCTTCTGATTGGTCCCACATGCTATTTCGAACAAGGTACGGTACCAAGATTACCATAAAAGTAGAACTCATTACACAAAACCTCATTGAGTCCTACATCCCTAGCCCTATAAACACAGATTGCACTTCGCGTGGAGAGGGGGAGGAGTGTATTGTCTGGGAACCTGCTACCCTTCTAGAGGAGGTTCCTAATTGCTTACCATATGAATGGGCCAATGCCTTTCAGTTTGATCCATTAGCTGAGACTGAGGAGATCGAGCCTGACACCTATTGCATTCATGTGGAGGGTACTCCTATTCCTAACCTCATCAAGATACAAGAAGATTCAGAGGGGAGCATGTTTTTTGATGGTTCAAGAAACAAGAATGGTGTGGGTGTTGGTATAATGCTTGTTTCTCCTAAGTAGGAGAAATACTACTTCTCTTTTAGGCTTCATTTTGGCTGCACCAACAATGTGCCTGAGTATGAAGCCTTGGTCCAAGGTCTCCAACTTACACAAAAAAGAAAGATTAGATCATTGCAAGTATTTGGGGACAGTGAGTTAGTTGTTAACCATATCAGAGCTCAAAGCATAACAAAGAACAACTTACTCAAATCATACAAACATAGGGTTTGGGACTTGATTGAACGATTTGAAGCCTTCAACATCCAAAGCATTCCTAGGAGTTAGAATAAGCATGTTGATAGGCTTGCAGCAGTTGGTGCTTAGTTTGGTATACCAATGCATGTTGCAAGCAAGAAGGAACAACACATTAGGCTTGTTGTAAGGCCTGCCATCCCAGACAATCAAGCAAATTGGCAAGTATTTGAAAGTGATCAGCAGATAGTCAATTTCTTGCAAAATAAAGCATAATTTCTTGCTAAAGATCAATCTATGCTGCATCAGATCATGCAGGTCAACTCCGACAAGTTGCCTAAAGGTCTAGTTACCTTGGAAGGCATATTCAACTCGGATGGTCAACTAAGGAAGAAGATGAACTTGGCTGCAAAGAAAGGTGATTATAAGCCAATTGCTATTGCGGAGGGTAAGTTGTTAAATTTGGGAAAGGTATGTTCCTCAACTGAACAAGAAGCTTTTATTAAGTTTTGTCAAAAATATGATGACATAGTCGCTTGGACCTATGAAGATTTGAAGGGTTTTGACCCCACCTTAGCCCAGCATACTATAGAACTAAACCCGGATGCAAAACCAGTTAGACAAAAGCAAAGGCCAATAAACCCCAAAATTGAGCCACTAATGAGGAAGGAGTTAACCAAACTCATAGAAGCCAATGTCATCTTCCCTATCAAACATTCCTCTTGGGTGGCTAACCTTGTCCCTGTAAGAAAGAAGAATGGAGAAATCAGACTATGTGTAGACTTTAGGGACCCTCAATAGAGCCTCCCTTAAAGATTATTATCCCCTTTCCTCCATGGAAATTTTTTTACAAAGGGTCAGTGGCTTAGAAGGATTTTCATTCTTGGATGCGTATTCAAGTTACAATCAGATTTTGGTCCAAGAGTCAGACCAATACAAAACTGCATTTACTACTAACTGGGTTACCTATGCTTATTGTAAGATGCCTTTTGGGCTAACCAATGCAGGTGCACCTTTCAAAGAGCAATGGACATGGCTTTCAAGGGTGTATTAGCAAAGTTTGTGCTTATATACCTTGATGATATAACCATATATTCAAAGCATGCAGCTGAGCATTTGATCATCTTGAGCAGTTCATGAAATGCAAGGAATATGGTGTGTCCTTGAACCCAAGCAAATGTGTATTCGCCAGTGATCAAGGAAGATTGTTAGGACACATTGTATCTAAAGAAGGCTTAGACATTGATCCAGAGCGAGTGGAGGCTATTCTTTCCCTTCCACTCCCCAGTCACAAAAAAGGATTATAGAGTTTCCTTGGTAGGATCAACTTGTGAGGAGGTTCATTCCCAATCTTGCCACCATGGTAAAATCCCTCACTTCCATGCCTAAAGAAAAAATTAGCCTTCAGTTGGAGCAAGGAAGGGAAGGCCGGATTTGAAAAAATCAAGCAAGCAATCGCTCATGCACCTACTCTTGTCAATCCCAACTATGAGAGGGATTTTATCTTCTATACCTTAAGAGGAGAATCCAGCATCTCAGCTGTCCTAACATAGCTGAACAACGACAATTTGGAGTAATCCATTGCCTCCTTTTTGAGGAATTAAAGGACTATGAGCCTAGGTATGCCTATGTAGAAAAGCAGGTCCTCACTATTGTAAGAGCATTGAAGAAGTTTAGACACATGCTATCTAACAACAAGATCTAGCTCTTAGTTCCACATGCAAGTGTCAAGGATTTCGTTCTAAACAAGGACATCAGTGAGAAGAGGGCTGGGTGGATAACCAAGGTCATGGAATATGACATCCAGATCAAGATCACCAAGCTTGTAAGAGGCAAGGGCCTATGTGAACAGCTTGTGTCATCTTTTGAGACTCCTTCGGAGGTCGCCTTTGTATTACAAGAGGATCAACCAACTAGCAACGACAATCAGTTCAGTTGGATGAGTGACATGACCACCTTCTTAATGGAAGGTAGATATCCCCAGGGTCTAGATAGGACCAAAATAAGACATTTCAGGTTGCAGTCCATTCCCTATGTCTTAGTGGATGGCACCTGTTTTAGAAGAGACTCTAATGGAGTCTTATTATGGTGTTTTGAGCATAATCAGGTCAGCAGATTATTAGAAGAATTTCATGATGGCTCTTCAGGGGGTCACTTCTCTGCAAGGAGTACAACTATCAAAATAGTGAGGGCTGGCTATTACTAGCGAACCTTATTCAGTGACTCACACAAATGGGTGCAGAAGTGTAAGAAATGTGCTTTCTTCTATGGAAAGAAAAGGCTAGCTCCCCTTCCTCTCCACCTTCTTCAAGCAGACCAGCCATTCGCACAATGGGTTTAGACTTAATTGGCATGATATGCCCACCTTCTAGTGCTGGTCACAAGTGGATCTTGGCAGCTACAGACTACTTCACTAGGTGGATAGAGGCGGTTGCATTGAAGGATGCCACAAAGGTCTCAGTGTTGGAATTCCTTGATGGAATTGTAACAAGATTCAGTGTCCCTTCCACCATCATATCAGACAACGCCAAGGCATTTGTTGGAGCCCAAATTAGTGCTTGGACATTTAAGCATGGTACATACTTAAAAAGACATCATCCAATTATTACCCTGAAGGTTGTTGTTGTGTAGCTAGGTTGGATCCCTTCTATTCTAGGGCCGACCTAGTGCACAAAATGCCAAGTGGTTTGTCGGCCTTGGCATTTGGATATCTCAGTTGTATGAGTCTAATTTGGGGCAGGCCCTATTTGGGCGAACCACTTGTGTGTAACTTGTGATTAAGTTAAATATAACTTGCAACTAAGGGAGACTCATATGTAACTTGTAATATATAGGTATGACCCTATCCTTGGCACCAAAAGTATATGGTTGACTTGAGGTCTATTGGGAGGTATTGATTCATATTTATGCAAGGTCATGATTACATCAATAGATATAATTTCAATAACATCAAAGCGGGTTCCTTCTATAGAGCCTAACCGCTTGAAGGTAGATCCTATGCTTTTGAGGGAGTTTGACGCTTCAGCTTTAGAGGAAGCATGACATTTCAACTTCAGAGGGAGCTTGACATTTCAGCTTTAGTGGGAGCCTAACATTTCAGCTTCAGAGGAAGCTCGACATTCCAGCTTCAGAGGGAGCCATGTTATCATGAAGATTTGGTTAATGCATTTTTCTCTGTGATGGAGAAATTTGAGGTGAAAGCCCTTGTTAATGAGTTCTTCTCTGTGAGGGAGAAGTTCGAGGTGCAATCCCTTGTTAATGAGTTTTTCTCTGTGAGTGAGAAGTTCGAGGTGCAATCCCTTGTTAATGCATTCTTCTCTGCAAGAGAAGTTTGAGGTGAAAGCCCTTGTTCCACCCTCTGCGAGTAGGCATGGTGGAGATGCATTCTTCTCTGGGAGAAGTTTGAGGTGAAAGCCCTCATTCCACCCTCTGCGAGTAGGTATGGTGGATCCACTCTCTGCGAGTAAGCATGGTGGAGATGCATTCTTCTTTGGGAGAAGTCTGAGGTTAGAGCCCTCATTCCACCCTCTACGAGTAGGCATGGTGGTAATGCATCCTTCTCTAGGAGAAGGTTGAGGTGAAAGCCCTCTTCCACCCTTTGCGAGTAGGTATGGTGGGTATCATGGAAGAAATTCCATGATGTGCTTGTTTACCCTCTGGGAGTAGCTATGGTGAACGTATTATTCATGGGAGTAGCCATGGTGGTAGTCACTATGTGACTTGGTTATTCAGAAGGAATCCTCCCTAGCTAAGAGGGAGTGTTGTTGTGTAGCTAGGTCGGATCCCTTCTAGGGCCGACCTAGTGTACAAAATGCCAAGTGGTTTGTCGGCCTTGGCATTTGGATATCTCAGTTGTATGAGTCTAATTTGGGGCAGGCCCTATTTGGGCGAGCCACTTGTGTGTAACTTGTGATTAAGTTAAATGTAACTTGCAACTAAGGGAGACTCATATGTAACTTGTAATAAATAGGTATGACCCTATCCTTGGTGCCAAAAGTATATGGTCGACTTGAGGTCTATTAGGAGGTAATTATTCATATATATGCAAGGTCATGATTGCATCAATAGATATAATTTCAATAACATGAAGGACATGTAGTGTGCTCGGGGGTGACGATAAGAGCTTATTGTCTATGGTTGGGAAGGCAACACATCTGATGTTTGCCTATGGTTAACGAGCACTACCATAAAATCAACAAAGGTAATGGCTTAATTAAATCTTCCAACAAAAACCTCAATAGGATAATCAAAAGAACAATTGAAGGCAATTAGAGGTCTTGGCATACTAAGTTGAGGACAGCCTTATGGGCTGATAAGATCGCACCCAAGAGGGTGATTGGTAACTCCCCTTTCATGCTGGTATATGGGAAGGAAGCAAAACTTCCATCTTCCCTGGAGTTTCCCTCTCTTGAACTAGCACATCAACTGGAATTGATAGAGAATGATGCCATGACAATGAGGCTAGCTGAGCTAATGGAGCTAGAGGAAGTTAGAAACCAGGCCATGCATATACTAGAGGTTTATTAGGAGCAGGTCTAAAGAAGTTTTGACAAAAAGGCTACTAATAGGGTCTTCAAAGAGGGAGATCTAGTTCTCAAGTGGGATGCAAACAGAGCTGAAGTCGGACGACACTCCAAATTTGATGCTATCTAGAGTGGTGCATATGTCATCACTAGTTGCAAGGAGGCCAATGCATTTCATCTCTCTAAGCTTAATGGTGAAGTTCTTCCATTCTATATTTGTCTCCTTTCTTCAATATTTTGGCTTGCCATTTTAATTCTCGTTGTCAACTTATTCTCTTCTGTAATTTTTCTAGATCTTTTGTCTCCTTTTGCCATGAGTGTTTTGATTTGTTGTTACTTTACTCCTTTATTTCATCCCGTGGTAGTTATTTTAAAACTTATTTTGGTAGGTTGCATGCTTTTAGGGATTCCTTTCAGAGATCCCCCCTTCCATTCTCCACCCCCTTGATGCCTAGCCCCCTCTCAAGAGGCTAACAGCAAGGAGACTGTGCTACAATCTTAAAGAAAATTTCCATCTCTAATATCCCTGTTTGAATCAAAAATTTGATTTTGCTTCCCAATCAAAACTTGATTTTGATTTTTGTTTGTAGATTAAACAATCACTTACAAGTAGAACAAAACCATTGTGGTAATTTTGAGACTGCTAGTTGAGAACTATCAAGAATTTTGCATAGAAGCCAAAACTACTTAGAAAATCCCTATTTCTCTTATGTCAAAGGTTGCTCTAAGATATTCTGTACCTCCTCAAACATTCTCCAGCTCCAAGCATCAAGCTTTTGTTCCAAAACCTCTTCAAATTGCATGTGATGAAGTCAAATCAATCCTTTTGTGGATCACACCATCCCAGTATGGAGGCTTTTGGTCCCCCAAAGTACTTGTTTGACATTTGATAATACACCACCTTCGAATCATACATGTAGGGTTTGCCAAATACATCACATACATCCAAAGGAGCGTTATCTACACACAAAATCAAGGAACTTGGAACAAACAAATAACTTTATTCTATATTGTCTACTCACAAGCAAATCAACAACTTCCTTGATCCTACCCAAAGCATAAGGCTTGGAGTGTCGATAAGTTTCTAGGTCAATATTGCAACCAAATCTTATGAAATTAATTTACCTTGAGAACAAGAACCTAAGGTGCAGAAATATTAACACCCTTAAGTTGAATCTTGATGTTAAACAAGGCTTCTTGAGCTAACAAACCAACTTTCTTAGTAATGCAATTTATCCTAGTTTCTATCTCCAATGTACATTCAATCTTTTTAATCTAATCTCTTAATGTATGGTAGGCATACATTTTTTCTTACCCTTCTTACCTTGCTATTGAGGGTTCTTCTCCCAATGTAACTTCCAACAAGAGGACTCCAAATGACTGTCTTTGCCACAGCGACCACAGATTCACAATGCACAAATTTCTTCTTGGTACTTGTGTAAATCACCTTTGTCTTGGATTTAGCTCCATTTATCCTTGGCGAGGAAGGAGGACCATCAACTTCAAGATAGTGAATAGAGATACATGTCTCACTATGCCCACTGGTTCTGACAGCAACATGGGCCTTTGAAGATGGCTATAAAGGCCTCAATAAACATCATCAAGACCTTGTCTGGCACTCTTTGTCCCTCTTTCTATTTTAAAAGCTGCCATCCCATACAAATTTCCTCTATTCTATGGTGTATTGGGGATAGGGATTGCAGGACATGTTTCAAGGACAACAATTTCAAAGCACATTTTTTGGGAAAACAAGGGATGAGACACACACAGACACACCCCCATACACTCTCACACACCTTCCCAGACACAACCCCACATGCACACACACACACACACACTCAAATGAGAAAGAGAGAGTAGTGGTATTCAGAGAATGGGCTGAATTTGATATGTTTGGAATGTTTACTGATTTAAGTGTAGCAGTAATAAATATATAAATTTTTTGATTCATTTTTTCAATGTTTTTGTTACAACAGAAGGCCTGAAGCCTACAAAATCATCAATAAATGTGTAATGAAAATATACATTTCTTACAATTGTATGCTCCCAATTGGCATATTCATGATTTAAGCTTTACAACTCTATGCAAACAAAATTTTGCTCATTCTACAACTGTATGCTCTCATTTAATTCTTGTTCTCCCCTACAGCTGTATGCTGTCATCGAATTGACCATTGGGTAACAAGTGTTTTTTGCCATTCAATAGGGGTACACATTCATTCCATGGTTGCACGTATTCATTCAGCAATTGTAAATTTCCTTTCATAGTTGCACGCAGTCACATGGTTTCTAGTGATGAAAGAGTAAGAAATGTCCTTTCTTGACACTTTCATTCTACACTGTACGTAGTTATTGAAAAGTTGTACACTATTATTCTATAGTTGCATGCAATCATTTAAAAGTTTTATGCTTTCTTTCTACAGTTGTATGCATTTCTTCATTTGCTCTTTGTACAGTGGTACTTTTTTTGTTACAAAAGTGCAGACAGATGGGAGAACATCTGACCATCCCCAAGAAGGTCAAGGGATGTCTCATATGTCCAAGATTATCCCTAGGATGGGAGGTCATCCTAGGGACATTATGCCCCTATGGACATTGTCTTGGAGATGCATCCTAGGGGGTGTCCTGCTATGGGCAGAATGTCTGAGGATGATAGGCCCTTGTGGACACCATCTTAGAGATGCATCCCAGGGAACATTCTCGCTGTGTTTGGGACACTAGGGAGGATGGAGACACAGATTAGGCTGGTGTGTGTCTCCCTGTGTAACTCTATTATTATTGTCTATAAAAATAGGATAAATTTGTTATTTACTCAAATTCTTAAATTGATCGCAAGAAGTAATTGGAGGTTGCTTTCTTAAAGCCATAGAATACAAGAGACTCTCATATCATGTCAAATCATGCTTTGTTAACTTTAACCTTGCAAAGAAAATCCTTTGTTCTGAAGTTAGAGAATGCATGTTGAAATATGACTCTAATTGCACCAGCCAGTGGTCAAGCTTCTCCACATCCACATCTCCTTTGAATTGTGGAATCTCATACTTAGCCTTTGCTTTCAATATAAGTTTTCTTGGAAGACTTTCTCACTATTTGAAGACTCTTCCTCTTTGGAGTAGGCTTTGCCTTTTCCTGTGGTATCTCATGTTGAGAAGCACTTTTCCACGAGTGTCTCCTTTAGGCTTCTCATAGATTCCATTTTATTTAGACAGGCTTTCAGTGTAAGCTTCCATTTTTGAGAACCTTGCTTCAGCATTTGTGAACTCTTCTCCACCTTAAGTGCTTCTCAATTGTCTTCTCCACCTGTAGGATTCTCTCTCTTTAATAAGGTAAAACATCTCCTTTTGACCTTCTTGTGGGCATGAACTTGCAACCACTCATAACAACTTCCACAAAGGAAAACCACTTTGATACCACGTGATGTATAAACTATGATGGATATTCCATTTGGTAGTTCATCAGTTACAGATTTGCATTGAGGACAAAAATGACTGGAATTATTGGAAGTACAAATAAATTTAGGAAATCCAAGAGATAGAGGGAACAAACATTGCCACAACAATGAACATGGATATACTCTAGAGAAAACCATGTACAGGAGAAAACTCCAGCAAAATGGGAGCTACCACTTAAATTCACATTCGAATGGAAATTTTAAAGTTATACCTCTTAGGGTCACCACAAGCATGAATCCAACTCTGCTAAAGGTCCCCTAGGACATCTACAACATTTCCACAATCTCACTGTCCTCTTTCTGTCTTAGCACACTCAAGCAGAAACTCAAAATTGCCTACAACTATTCTAAATCCCAATCAGATGCTCTCAGAATTGCCTAAGCATCCCTTTTTTGGGTTTACAGTGGCTTTTTATAGCCTTACAACAGAGAAGAGAAGTTAGAGAGCCAAGGAAATTAAAAGAACTGAGGAAAAAGGAATGCTAAGGCCATTTCTTGTTTGTGGACAAAACCACCACTTTCTATCTGAACAAAATCACCACTTAGGGACGAAACTGCTGGTTGGGACTATTGGCAGTTTTGTACAAAAGCCAATGCCCACATTTCTTTTCTGCCAAAGCTTGCTTTAAGGTGTTCCATACCACCCTGAACACTCTCTAGCATCCAAGTGTCAGTACCTCTTCCAAAACCTCTTCATACTGCATGCCATGAACTCACACAAATCCTTCTGCAGATTAAAAAGGTGTATTTTAGGTGAGATTGATAGTCCTTGTTCATTGTTGGGTTGATCCTAAATGGTGGTTGACTTTGTCAAGCTTATTTGTGAGATGATTCATTTTGCAGATTTAGATGGCAACTTTTGGGAAGATTTAATTAAAACATTTCAGATTCTATGTCTGAAAAAAAAAATAATGTCATAGATATAAGTGTGTTACCATATATCCACTGATAAATGTAATAATACATGGCAGAAGGAACAAATGAAACAAATCCATGTGAGTTTTGTAGTGTCAAAGCCTTGTACAATAGGTGTAAGAAGAAAGACTCGATAGAGTGGCAATAAATTGATGGCATTGAAGCACTTGACCTGCAATCATTTGCATTTTGCAGTACAGTTCCAGAAGTAGCCATTACTTACTCATTTGAGAGGAATTTTAGTTCTTATAGCTTCATTCATGCACCGAAGAGCAACTGAGTTGGAACAAAGAAGGTAGAGAACCTGGTCTATATTCATGCCACATGGCATTCAATTTATGGCTTTTAAAGACATAGGGTACTAGGACAGTTCTTCAGTAAAATGGGGCCAACTTCCATCTGATGGAAACATATTAGGTTTGGAACTTTGGAGGTTGTGGTGGTTGAGATGGCTCAATGATTTATGCATAGTTTGATTGCTTAGAGAGAAGTTACAGCTCAAAAATGATGACCATTGTAATAACCCACCATGATTCATCCAACAAAATGAGTATATATATATATTTTTTTTCATTATATTTTACTATGTTTTATTCAATTGCATACTCTGGGCATCCATCCAAATAGGATTGGGCATTCATCCATTCGGGATGAGCTTCTAACCATACGGGTTAGGCAAGTGTCCATACGGGACGTAAATTCCATCTATCCAATACGGGATAGGCATCTACCCATACGGGGTAGGCATCCATCCAAACGGGATAGGAAATGCTCTGGCCAGAGACTTAGACTCATCGGGACCATTCGGGTCCTGAGCCACTCACTAAGTACTACATTCTTCTAACAAGAATGCACCGAGGTCGCCGTCCTTAGGAGTAATAAGAAAATAATACCAGCTTGAATTCCGCCTCGGAATTTGGCTTAAAGCCTCGGGAAGTCAAGCGAATCCATACGGGATTCCTTCCGAGTATGCATTGAATTAAGTTTGATTATCTTATCTTTCTAATAGGATTCTTACTCGACCAAGCCTAGACCCTACCCACGAACGCCTGAGTACGAGGGACAACTCTGTCCCAAGACTGCCTACATACCCGCTTCGGCACGGGATCAAGGCGTAAAGTATGTAGTTCTATTTTCTAATCTATGGTTTGATGTAAACTGATTTTGTGGGTACGCAACCCTTTCTAGGGTCAGAGTCCCAGACAGTTTCTCTGCGGTTGCTACCCACGAAGGTAGCACTTAAGCGAAGGCTCAAGATGGCCTATTGCTTGTGGCCTAAACAAAATAACTAGAACCTAATACTTATCATGAGCGTCACCCAATTGCAAATCACCAATATCCCTTTGAGATGAATAAATAAATAGATAAGAAGGTAAATTCCACGAGAGCCTTTAACTTGACCATCCCTAAGAGGGGTTTACTATGGTTTATCTCAACGGATGTGAAATTCCTTTAAAAGTTATCTTATTAAATTATCGATCCAAGAGGGATTACCCGCCCCTTGGATTTTAACTTCCAAATGTCCCTTATTACTCCCCGACGATTTATAGGGGCGATGCCACAGACGTTGTTAATGCAGCTTTATTAGGCGTTAAGTGCAGTAGTTCAACACGACGGCATTACCCGTAAGCGTGACCCAGAGGCACCATATATACCGAACGCTGCTAGTTTTGGTTTTCCAACTTCCCTTAATTAGTTTTCTAACTACGAAAATGAAAGCGTAAAAAAAAATTGAAGTAACTACTTGAAGTGTAATTTGCATAACAAATGAAACTTGCGTAATAGTAATTGCATGAAAGATATAATAATTCGCATGCTATGAACGAAAGCAATTAATCCATGATGTAAGATGACGTAGGGAGTCCAAAATGACGATTAAATCTAAATATTTGCAATAAGGTAAGTTAATCTCTAAGGACCAAATCAAGTGTCCCAACGTTTCTTTTTTTTTTGAGAATATAGTCTACAAATTTAAAGTTAATTAAGGATAGTTTAATTACAATCTTGCTACACATTAATCCCATTTAATTGAAAGTTAATATCCTTAAATTTACGCTAAGGAAAAAAAAAACATCATTTCCCAAATGACATTATTATCATCCCTAAAAAAAATTAACTAAATGGTAATTAATTTAGATTATTATTCTTTTTTAAAAAAAACAAATTAAAATTCCAAATTTCGAAATACAAAAAAAACCAAATTAATGACAAGGGCTTGTATTTGTTTATGATTATAGTGAGGGTTGCGGGGTGGGGACCACGGGTCCCATCACCCGTGCGGCCCTGCATGCGCAGGTCCGCAGGGATGAGGGGACCCTGCGGGCCCCTCCGTACCCTGCAACGGTTACTATGTAACCGTCCTTGCATGCGGGCTACTATCAATGCAAAACGCCATGCGTTACGAGTGAAGTTCGAATGCTTTTTTTTTCGTTTTTATATTTTTTTTGGTTACTTATTTTTATATATATATATATATATATATATATATATATATATACTTGTTATAGTATTGACATTATCATTTTTATACAGGAGTATTATTACTTAAAAAAAATTTGAAGATTAATAGGTAATTAATAATGTTGCAGGTTTGTCTCAGGGACAAAATGAAGCAATAACCAGAGGGATTTTTTTTTCCCATTTCTTTGTTTTCTACAGGGAAATTCATTCACAGATAGAGGGAGTTTGTTTCTTTTCTTCATTTCTTCTGTTTCCTACACAGGGAAAACTTATTCACAGAGAAAGGAATTCATTTCTTTACACAGGAAAAAGAATTTCATTCACAGAGAGAGTTATCCATTTTTTTTACACAGGGAAAATTCATTCACAGAGAGAGGAGATTTATTTATACACACAGGGAGATCTAATTTTTATCAAAATAAACTGAAGATAATAATCTAATTTCCATTTACTCTGAAACTAATTTCTTATCAGAATTAAAACAATGAATCTTATTTTTAAGAAAAAAAATGAATTTCATTCTACAAAATCTGAAACAAATTTTCTTATCAAACAATGGATTTTATTCTCTAAAAATCTGAAACTAATGTATCTTATTTTCAAAAGAAATGAATTTCATTCTACAAAATCTAAAACAAATTTCTTATCAAAACAATGAATTTTATTCTCTAAAATCTGAAACTAAAAATTTAAACAATGAATCTTATTTTCAAAAAAAAAGAATTTCATTCTACAAAATCTGAAACAAATTTCTTATCAAAACAATGAATTTTATTCTCTAAAAATCTGAAACTAATCTCTTATCAAAAATTTAAACAATGAATTTTATTTAACAATAAATCTCATTCTTTACAAATCTAAAAACTAATTTCATATCAAGAAATTTAACAATGAATCTTATTTAAACCAGGATTCTCATTTTCTACAAAATCTAAACTAATTCTTTAACAAAATACAATTAAATTTTCATACTCATAATTAATCTAATCAAATCTAATCTATCATAAAAATGAGATGCATGAACTAAGTTGGGGGAACCTGGATGCTTGAAGATGGTGTGGAGTCTTCCTTGATCCTCCAAATTGAAGAAAAATCCTCCCAACAAAAATCTTAGCTGCCAATGAAGTGGACTACCAAGGAGAATTCAACTTGCAGAAATTTTTATCAAGATTAGCTAGCTTTTCCTTTGAAACTTGTTCCCATTTTATAAAAGAAATTACAATTTCCCACTACCTATTTTTTTTTTTTTAATTGAAAAAAAAGAGATTCTTCTCCCAATTTGGCCTCCATGCAAATTAATTGGGCTTAGTGGGAGGAGTTACATGCAAGGAGGTGGAGAAGCCTCTAGAAGCTTCTTATTCCTCCTACAACATGTGCCTTAATGTGAGGGAAATTAAATAACTAATTTAAAATATATATGCATTTTCCATGTGTGTGTGGTTTATTAATTTTATTTCCTTACAATATTCATTCAATAATTCATCCAAAGAATATAAATAAAGTTTTGTATTTAAATCAAAAAAGGTGATAAAGGAGGGTTGTGACAACCATCTGGAGAGCGTCCTCTCAAAGAACAAGAAATTGGAGAAAGATGATGAAGAGTTTGGTCCTGTAGACAAACGGTTCGGAATTCTTCATACTTCATTATGTTTCACATTTTTGTTATTTTACATGCCAATAAATTGGCATATATCAGTAGCTATTCTTGACACTCCTGTCATATGAACTCTCAACAGTTAAGTATTATTGTGTCTTCCTGGTTGTTGTTTTAGTGTTTGGTGTTTATGTTATGTATTCAGAATTTGATGCTTTTATTTTTCAGAAATTGTGATACATATCCTCAAGCATCTCATGTTTGACAAATCGCATTTATTTCATATTTCATAACATTCTCAATGGCTGGTAGAAATCAAATTTAATTCCATTGTAAATAATTGTCTTCAATTTGACTAAGGCAACAGCAGTGAAAATAAGTACTTAATACTTCAGGATTAGAGTCGATTGGTAGACATATTATTCATAGTGGAATTAGAAATTTATCCATTTAAATTTATTTTCTACCAGGCCTTGAGAATGTTTTGAAATAAGAAATAAATTGCAATTTGTCAAAATTGAGATGCTTGAAGGTATATATTAATACTTATCAGCTTCTATAAAATAGCAAAGGAGATTACAAATCTATGTGCATAACCTCTTACTTAAATGGCATAACTATACATCTTCCTTTTCTAAGTTATTACCTTGCTTATTGCCTCTGCCATGCAGTCTGTCTTACCTCCTAAGAATGCAGAGGAGGAAAGGGATGAGCTGAAGGTAAAAGTGCTAAAGATGGAGTGCATGCTTCTACAGAAGACAAGAATGATTTCTCTGCTAGAGCAAGAATTGGAACATGCCAAGCAACATATGTCAGAATTGATCCATTCCATGACAACAAATTCAAGTAATAATGATGTGTCTGAGGGTAGTATTAGGAGGGAATCAGAAATATCAAGTATCACAGTTACAAAGTCATCTGTGGACTCAGTTGATCCACAAGACAAATGGTGATTTCATGGAATATGGTATGATATATTTACAGTTGATTGATGTAAAATCAGGATGTTTGTAATGATAAAATGAAATCTTTCAATGTCATGATATTACGTTTTATTAGCAGAAACACTTGTAGCTGTTTTAAGTGAAAATTTTCTGGCTTTAGGTATATATATTAAACTGACTTTGTTAATGTTTACAATTATTTAAGAATTCCATCTCTGTGCTGTAGGCAACACCAAGCATAGCATGGAATTCATAATCTACTCTTCTTCCAAAGTTTCCTTAGCATCGTCTGTGATTTCAGTGCCTCTTTCCTTCTTTGGATATCATATCTTCTAGTTTAATCAAAGTCTTTTTCGAATACAAATTTCTAGTCCGTTTGAGTACTGATAGATTCATGATCTGCATGTAGTACAGCATAGATGTCATACGTTGTGTTGATCCATTCCATGAAACAAAATTAACTAATAATGATGCTTCTGAGTATAGTATTAAAATGAAGGCAGAAATACCTAGTATCACAGTTTACAAAGTCATCTGTGGGCTTCGTTGATCTGCAAGTCAAATGGTGATTTTGTGGGAGATGTTATGGAATTTTACTGTTGATTCTTGTAAAATCCAGCTTTTTGTACTAATAAAATTTAATCTCTCAATGCCGTATATCACATCTTTCACAGAAACACTTAAGCTATTTGAACTTTGAAGTGAAAGTTTTATTAGAATATTTAGTTATATTTTAGTCACCTATATTTAGTTCCTTGTTTAATGATCATTTAGCTTTTTAGTTAATTAGCTTTTAAGCTTTATTTAGCATTTAGCTTTTTTTTTTAGTTAATTAGCTTTTAAGCTTAATTTAGCTTTCACGCTTAATTTAGCATTTAGCTTTTTAATCTTTTACTTTAACGTTATGTTCTAATTATAGAACATCGTCTTGTAACCTCTATATATACGTGTGTATATAATCATCCGATTATTGAATCATTCATTCAATTTATTTTTCATGGTATCAGAGCATGGAAAAATTTCGAAATTTTTTGTTATTAAAATTTTTCGAAGTTTTTATTGAAGAGATTTTTTTAAAACTATTTTTTTTTTATTTTGAAAAGAGCAGTTTTTTTTCTCTTCCTGGGCAGATTTTTTTTTGCAGGTTGAAAATTTTCCTAGGGTTTCTGCAATTTTCGACTAGGGTTTTGACCTTTTAGTTCAAGTCGAAATTTTATTCTAGTTGCAGATTCTTGTGGGTTTTTTGAGACCTCAACTGGGTTATAGTCAGGTTTTTTTGGGTGCATCGTTTTTCGTGCCTCGATTTTTGAGCCGTCGGATCTGCATTTTGTTTGCAGATTCTTGGTGGGTTTTTCGAGAGATTTTCTGGGTTGGTCTCATATTTTTTTGGGTGCCTCATTTCCGCACCTCGAATTTTGTGCCAGCAAATATGTCTTGGAATTTAAAAAAATTCATAATTTTTGCCATTTTTGTGGACGTTGGGATTTTTGCTATTTTTTGGGCACCATTTATGCTATTTTAAGTGTAGAAAATTTTAATTTTTGGGTTTCTTCCAAACCTCGAAATTCGTGCCTTGGAATTTGTGCCTTAATTCTCCTATAGGGTTTCAGTTTTTTCAGCAGCTGTTTTTATTCTGGTTTTTAAAAAAAATCAGATTCTTCTATCTTTTGCTTTCACTTAGTTGACCTCGATCAACCTCGATTTCCGTGATGGCATCATTAACAAAAATCATGTTGGAACACAGTCAGAAGTTCAACAACCGCAACTACAACACCTGGAAACAGCGTATGCTTACCATCTTTGAGTATCGTTGCCTTGATCAACTTGTTTTGGGCAAGGAATCTCGTCCTACAACAACAGGTGATGATGATCAAGACAAACATGATGTGAAGAATCGAGAGGTTGTCATGCTTATCAAGCTCTCCGTCACAGATGATCAACTCCCACATGTGCCTTCAGGTAAAACAACAAAAGAGATCTAGGATCTTTTGAAGGATCTTCATGAAACATCCGACAAGAGCCGAGCTTTCTTTCTGAAGAATATGTTGTTTTCTATCATGATGGATGAGAAGTCATCTATCCAGGCACATCTTATAAAGATCTAGGACATCCGTGATCAGTTAGAAGCTATAGGCCGAACCATGGTGGAAGAGGATATGGTAGTGATCACGTTGAAAAGCCTTCCCAGATACTACAAGCATTTCATTGATACTCTCAATATCTCCTCTACTAGTGCTGATTTGAAGTTTTTTGATCTTTGCAACAAGTTGCTACAACAGGATCGATGGAAGCAACAATTTGGAAGTAGCGCTAGTTCATCCATTGAACAGGCTTTCACAGCCTCAGCTTCGCATAAGTACAAGGGTAAAGCTTCTTCCTTCCAGCAGAAAGGACAAGGTCAAGGTCAACCTCAACAATCTTCCAAAAAGAAGAGCTTACAATGTTTCTACTGTCATATATATGGCCATTTGGTGAAAGATTGTCGGAAATTGATAGCATCCCAACAATCCAAACAGGGAGGGTCCAAGCAGAAAGCCAATTCTACCATGCATCCTGATCAGAAGGAATCTGCCTTCTATGCGTTCATGGCCCAAACCTCCTCTGATGATGTTCAATCATCAGCCTGGTACATTGACTCTGGAGCCTCTCGACATTTCACACATCGTCGGGATTGGTTTACAGAGTACATGCCTTTCACCGATTCAGTGATCTTTGGTGGAGGCGAAGAGTATACTGTTGTCGGCAAGGGCAACATTCAGATTTCATCTGGTGGGAGGGATTTAATATTCCTCAATGTATACTTTGTACCTGGTATGAAGCTCAATCTACTGTCAGTCAGTCAGATTATGCAGCATTCACCACAGTTGGATGTCGTCTTCGGGTTGCACAAGTGCAACATTGTTGACAGGGAGACTCGCACTACAGTTGCAGTTGGTATTGAGGATCATGGTCTTTATAAACTTGTTGATTCTACTGGTTCTCAGGAGCTTGCCATGGCAGTGAGGAGTACTTCCATCAGCACTCTTTGGCATCAGCGATATGGGTATCTCAACGTCCACTATCTCTCTCAGCTGGTTCGAGAGGATCTAGTCATAGGATTACCTGAGATTCAAACTTAGATTCAGTTTGCAGAGCGTGTCAAACTGGAAAGCAGCATAGGACTCCGTTTTCAGATGGAGAAGCTTGAAGAGCATCCAAGATCTTGCAACTCGTTCATGCAGACATCTGTGGTCCCATGAACACTCCATCAGTCACTCGATGCAGGTATTTTCTATTATTTGCTGATGATTTCAGCAGACACATGTGGGTTTATTTCTTAAGCACAAATCATAGGTGTTCACTATGTTTCAAACATTTAAGGCCTTGGTGGAAAAAGAGTCTAGCTGTCAGATAGTCACTCTTCGGTCCGACAATGGAGGGGAATTTTGTTCTACAGAGTTCACCAATTTTTGTGCATCACATGGCATTAAGCATCAGCTTACCACACCTTACACCCCATAGCAGAACGATGTTGTTGAGCACAGGAACCGTACAGTCACTGAGATGGCTCGGTCTATGTTGGAGCATAGAAATGTTCCAGAACACTTTTGGGCGGAAGCGGTCTTCACTGCAGTCTACCTTCTGAACCGGTCTCCCACAAAGGCCGTTAAGAAGATGACTCCAGAGGAAGCTTGGTCTGGCAGGAAGCCCAAAATCAGTCATTTGAAAGTTTTTGGCTCTACAACTTATGTTTGGATTCCAGATGTCGTGCGCACCAAACTGGATCCAAAGAGTCAGAAATTGATGTTCATCGGCTACAGTGACAACCACAAGGCATATCGGCTGGTTGATATAGACACTAATCACCTCATATTCAGTCGATATGTAGTATTTGATGAAGAAAGAGGGCCTTTTCAACCTCCCTCTCCTTATGTGAGCACTGAGGATCACCCTCCAAAGGCTGTAAGTATGAGTGTTCGTCTTCCCTCAACTCCACCTGATGGGAGGGATTTCATTGACTCTGAAGTTGTGGGGTCTCCCAGGCATGACATTGCACCCCCTAACTTTCTTCAGGATTTTCTCGATCCACATCCAGAGGAGCTTGCTCCAAATATTCCAGGCACTCTTCATCCTATAGTAGATGTTGGTACTTCTACTCTCCGGCCTAAGTGGTGGGCCAAGACCATTGGTGATCTTCATGATGATGAGCTCATTGAGGGTATAGATCGGTTAGAGGTAAGAGCAAGCAACACAGTTAATTTTGCTCTTATGGCCAACATTCACAGTATTTATGAGCCCCAAACATATACAGAGGCTAAAGGTGTACCTGAATGGGAAAAGGCTATGGCAACGGAGCAACATAGTCTTCTAAAAACAACACTTGGGTAATGTCCAATCATCCTCTAGGAAAGAAGCCCATTGGCTGCAAGTATAAAGCTGATGGGAGCCTTGATAAGTACAAGGCTTGGTTGGTGGCAAAAGGGTTTTCACAGAAGGAGGGCATCGACTATGAGGAGACATTTGCTCCCATAGCCAAGATGAGTACCATTAGGCTTGTCCTCGCTCTCTCAGCTCAATTTGGATGGAAAGTCCATCAAATGGACGTCAAGAGTGCCTTTCTCAATGGTGATTTGCAGGAAGAAGTCTACATGACGCAGCCTTTAGGTTTCAAGGTTGCCGGTAAGGAACACCAGGTATGTAGACTCGTTAAAGCACTCTATGGCCTCAAATAGGCTCCTCGTGCATGGTACATCAAAATTGATAAGTACTTGATTGATCAAGGCTTTCAGAGGAGTCCTTCAGATCCCAATTTGTATGTCAAACATTTTAGTGATGATATTCTATTTCTAGTAGTCTATGTTGATGATCTCAACATTACTGGCAATGCAACACATCTGATCATGCAGGTCAAATAGAATTTGTGTTAGCATTTTGATATGACAGATTTGGGACTTCTGCATTATTGTCTCGGTGTAGAGGTTTGGCAGACTGATAGCCACATATTCATTTCTCAGTCAAAGTATGCTAGGAGTCGGGCTCAAATTATCAGCCAAATCAGATTCACTTTTAGTGGATGAGTCTTCATTCAGGCAACTAGTGGGTAGCCTCATCTATCACTGCCACTAGGCCTGACATCAGTTATGCTGTGAGCTATATTTCTCACTTCATGTCAGCCCCAAAAGTTGAACATTGGGTTGCAGCGAAGCGTGTGCTTAGATATGTAAAGGGCACTCCTGATTTTGGCATTCTGTATAGCAGAAGCAAAGATCCTAGGCTGGTTGGTTTCACAGACTCAGATTGGGCAGGTTGTGTTGATGACAGAAAGTCAACTTCTGGGTATGTTTTCAGCTTGGGTACAGGTGCAGTCACATGGACCAACAAGAAGCAACAGGCAATAGCTCTTTCCTCGACCGAAGTAGAGTATCGGGGAATTGTTAAGACAACATGTGAGGCAATTTGGCTACGTAGGATGCTTGCAGACATGCAAATGTCTCAACCAGGACCTACTCCCTTGTTTTGTGATAATCAAGAGGTTCTAAAATTAGCCAAAAATCTAGTCTTCCATGAGCGGACAAAGCATGTGGAGCTTCATTGTCATTTCATCCGCCAATATGTTGAAGATGGATCGGTGATACTGTAGTACATTTCTACACAAGATCAGACTGCAGATATCCTCACCAAGTCCTTGAGCCCAACAAAGTTTCTCAAATTTAGAGGGCAGCTTGGTGTGATAGATAGCATGACCATTAAGGGAGGGTATTAGAATATTTAATTATATTTTAGTCACCTATATTTAGTTCCTTGTTTAATGGTCATTTAGCTTTTTAGTTAATTAGCTTTTAAGCTTTATTTAGCATTTAGCTTTTTCTTTTTAGTTAATTAGCTTTTAAGCTTAATTTAGCTTTCACGCTTAATTTAACGTTTAGCTCTTTAATCTTTTACTTTAACGTTATGTTCTAATTACAGAACATGGTCTTGTAACCTCTATATATACGTGTGTATATCGTTCAATGTAATCATCCGATTATTGAATTATTCATTCAATTTATTTTTCAAGTTTGCCCACTTTTCTGTATGCATATATATAATACCAAGGTTTTAAATTTCACAGTTATCAAAGAATAATGCTGTAGGAAACAAAACATTGCATAGAATATATAATCTGCTCCTATTCCTAAGTTTTTATGCTCCCATTCCTTTCCTTCTTTGGATATCTTATTTTCTTGCCTTCTAATCAAAACCTTTTTTTTTTCTGATAAAAATTTCTAGTCTTTTCAATGAGTATTGATGGTTTCATGATATGCATATAGTAAAGCATATATGTTGTGGACATGTGGTTATTTACTTGGGGAAAGGAAATATGATATAATAGACTTTTTTCCAATTGGCATCAATAGACCTTGTCACCATGTCATAGCTCTCACTGCTCTTGTAAAAGTTTCCTTTTGTAACTAACTTCATGGTTGGCGCCTATCCCATCTATCTCCTGTTGCACCTCTTGGAAGATGAAAAAATGCCATGGCAGAAAATCTGAGACCATAAATACAAATACAAATAGCACATAAGCACCACAAGTGTGTCACATACCTATCATGAATACGTTAAAGTAAGCATTTGAGTTGCTTGTAGTACGTAAATTTAATTATCTTTAGCAAAGCATGCTGCAATGAAACAGTTAGTTTGGTCTTATTCAAATATACAATTTGTTTCAAATTTTGTTTTATAAAAGAAAACGGAAAAGCCTTTAAAAGATTTTTTTTTTCTCTAGCATTTGTTGGGTCTTTACAGGCAACAATAGGTTTTTACAATATAGATTGCAACACAACCCTCTAGAATAAAATACTGCCAAACAAGTAGAGCTGTTATCCCTTTGGAGCAAGGAAAGTTTTTTTTGGTTATCAAGATGAGACGTTTTCTTGTCCTTAAAAGGCTTTCAACCTCCACGTGATTAATTTCAATTGTATGGAAGGCACAATGTATCTGACTCCTTGCCGGTGTCCCCAATGCTTATCATTCGAGCTTTACTAATGATTAGGTTCTTTTATACGTAGTTAACCCGTTACCTGCATTTCTCAATTTAATAGTTGGGCATGGTAGAGATGCAGTTTAGTTGGGCATGGTAGAGATGCAGTTTCTAAGGTTTTAATTTTTGTTTTGTTTTGTTTGTGCGTGCAAATAATGCATCATTGGTTTTTTTCTTGTAAGGTACCCCTTATTTTTCATATGGTGTGAATAGGGTGCAACATTTCCTTATCTTGAACAGATCAATGTCCTTGAGGAGACCACCTTGAAAAAGTTAAGTTCAAGTTGCCTTTTCTGTTTATTTGTTCACTCCACAAGATACGATTGATTATCCTGTCTTGAACTTTGATCCAACATAACATCCTTATAGATAATTTTGTGTACAGGCGAGTGGAAAAAGAGTTAAGCTTGTTTGCTAAGTTTATGTGCCAATTTCTTTTCTGTATTTGACTATGGATTATTTTTGGGATCAAAATTTGTTTGTTTTTGACATTTAATTTTTTTTTGTTAGTCAAGTTTGAATATTTGTTTCTATCAAGATTCGTTAGGATCCCCATCTCGAGATTGCTTCTTGTATGTTATATTTTTGATATTGATAAAAGCAGGCTTTGAAAAGGTTCCGAACCCTTGTACAATAAATCAATCAACAGGAAAACAGGCGAGTGGAGTGAGTACCATGAGATATGGGACAAACAAAACAACCCAACTTAACTAAATAGATGATTCTAAAAACAAAGTAAGCGCACTGGCAGAGATGAAACAAAAGTCTCCAAGAATGGAGTAGGACAAATCCGAGGCTAAGCTGCCAAGCACCAACAAGCACAAGAACAACCGAATTGTAAGAAAAAACTGAGGGATCTAGCCTAAACAATGCCAAACCCAACTCTATTCAATTTCATACCCTTTACTCAAGTACGTGATTGGAAGGTAGATTTGAGAAAACCTTTTCTGCCTTTTTTCTATACTGTAATTACTATCTTTGTGTGCCATTTTTATACTCTATCTTGATCATATTAAATGAAGTTCAACTTGCCTTTTCTGTTTATTTGTTCACTCCACAAGATATGATTGATTATTCTATCTGAGAACTTGAATCCAACATAACATCCTTATAGATAATTTTGTGTACATGTGAGTGGAAAAAGAGCTAAGCTTGCTTGGTAAGTTTACGTGCCAATTTCTTTTCTGCATTTGATTGAGGTCAAAATTTTTTTGTTCTTGACATCTGCTAAATTTCTTTTGCTTGTCAAATTTGAATCCCTATTTCTATCAAGATTCTTTAGGATTTGCATTTTGAGATTGTTTCTCGTATATTATATTTTTGATATTGATAAAAACAGGTTTTGAAAAGGGTTTGAACCCCTGTACAATAAATCAATCAACGTGAAAATAGGCAAGTGAAACGAGTACCGTGAGATGGGAAAAACAAAACAACTCAACTTAACTAAATAGACGATGATTCTAAAAACAAAGCCAGCCCATTGGCAAAGACGAAACAAAAGTCTCCAAGAATGGAGTAGGACAAATCTGTAGCTAAGCTGTCAAGTACCAACAAGCACAAGAACGACCAAAATGTAAGAAAAAACCTAGGGATCTAGCCTAAACAATGCCAAACCCAACTCTATTCAATCTCATACCATTTGCTCGAGTACGTGATTGGGAGATAGGTTTGAGAACTTTTTTTTGCCTTTTTTCTATACTATAATTACTATATCTTTGTGCTATTTTTACACTCTATCTTGATCATATTAATATTTCCACTGCATACGATTAAATAAATAAGTGATTTAATTTAGTTTAGGTAAAATATGAAAAATAATTAGATTGTATTTACTAATAAATCCAACCATTTTAATTTGAGAATATAAATCTTATAGTATGTTGAAGAAGATGGAGACAATATTTCTTGTAGATTTTGGGTGCACTAGCCACAAATTAATTCTAACATTTTAAAGTAAATATTTATTTAAATTACATTTTAAAGATGGAGATGAGATTTTGTGTAGATTTTGGGTACACTAGTCACAAATTAATTCCAACAAATAAAGTGTTTTTAAGTAAATATTTATCTAAATTATATTTGAACTCTTTTGTTATAACTTATAAAGTCTTAATTTTGTACTTTGTGATGTGGAATGACCACAGGTCAAAGCACTATAATGTTTAGATGTTGCTACTGATTGGTAGATCATTGGTAGGACCATTGTTGGAAGATGTAGCCTCCAAACCACCATATTTGCTTCAAATAACTACCAAACAACTACCATTTGTAGTATTATTGAGTGAGGAACCAATGTCATGTGGACATTGGAGTGGGAGAGGTGACATATTTGTTGTTTCTACAATTAGATGGATTTAGTGTTACATCTTTACTTTGGTGAGTAACTCTTGCTTGTTTCTAGCAATCAAATAATTCTTATGGTATGTCACATCTTTCTTTTGTATCATTTGATGGAGTAACTTTTTCTTTTTGAATTTGCTAATAGCTACCAAGGTGTGATTATGTTGCTTGTGTACTTGTATAAAAGTGGTAAAATTTATGGAAAGGCTTACCTTTTCTTTCAAAGCTAAGAAGCTTCATAATAATTCACTTGTTTATCTAAATATTGCGTTGAGTTGGAGTTTCAATATGCACGTCTTTGTTGTATCACATTAATTTTAGTAAAACAATTATCTTATCTTGTTGGGCTCCTTTGAGTTACCATTGGATTATGCTTAGCTTGCATGTTTAAACTTTAATGTATAAACTTCATGATTAAGAGTCTTAATTGGTTAGCTTGTCCTTAACCAACTCATTAACAAATACATTACTAGAAGCAATGCCTCCAAACTATCAATTTACTTTCTTATATTTACATAATCTTTTGTGATTTAATAATGATATTCTTATATTTGAGGTCTTTCGATAGTATCATATATTTGTGTTCTTTCTTATCTTCATAACATTTATTGTTTGTTTGATTACAAAATTATCTCATTAATCTTGTTGCAAACACGTGCAAGAAGGTGACATTTCACAAAGTATTAGGTTGCAACTTATTCCTTGGTGAGGACATTTTTTTAAAAGAGAAGACATTTAGCAAGATTATGGGCAAATGACATTTTCCAAGTACTAATGTGAGTTCCTTGTAGAGTTTGGAGATAATAGAAACTATTTTGAAGATAATTATTTCCTGAAGTTTTTTGACTTGAAATTTATGTACTAGAAGGGTATGGTTTCTATCTAGGTGTGACATATCCTAGATTTGATTGCATTTTTGGAACCCTTTTGAAATAGTGATAGGGGTCTACTTTTTGTTAATTGAAAAAGATGCCATGTCAATCACCATATCTGCATAATTTCTAGGAGTGATTACATTGCAAGGGGTGAGTTATCACCATATCGGTGACCTATGTCTAATGTGTAAGGTGTCAAGTGAAGATGGGATGGTTAGGGGTGTGCGAGGAAGCACACATGACTAAGCACAACTAATAGTTAATATTATGTGGAGGGTTTTATTAGAATTTGAATGCATTCCTTGTAGGATGCCCATGTGTGTGTAGGCTACTTGGTTGCACATGAGTGCGAAAGTACCTAGGCCAAGGGGCTCAAGGGATCTATCTTTCATTCGAACATTATGATTTGCTTGGAAATTGTGCTTTGTGGTTCGCTTCACATCATGTGTTGGGGGTTTACTTAGTGTCTAGTGTGATTTGCTTCACATAATGTGTTGCGGGTTTACTTGGTGTCTAGTGTGATTGGCCATAGCATACAAAATTCTAAGGTACCAATGAACAACATTTTATTTCCTTCTTATCGTTAACATGGATAGATGACAATTTCAAAAATTCCGACAATTGAGTTGAGTTGGTTGACATGTATCTCAATTATTGGGCAAAAGATTTGTATATTCATGCAATTTTGTATTGTTAGGAATTCTAGTGGATTGGTGAAGGCCTAGGTCCCTAGAACAAACCATTTAACATGTACTCAATGCACACCAAGATTTTATAGCTAGTAGATTAGGAATAAAAAGGGACGCAACAAACAAGTTTCTTAGTAGGTTTCACTATTTTTTTTAATGATTTTTTAAAGTTTTTTTAAAGGGATGGTGGAAAGGGAGAGGTGGAAATCGTATTTTTATACTTAGACATATATGGACTCCTTTTAAGCCTATTTTCAAACCAAATGAAAATATTTTTAAATATCTTTGTAGTGGAACTATTTTTAGTAGAATTTGCATGATCATTATGTATATTTAGCTTCTTTGAAGATGTAGAGGAATACAAAGGGTCCCTATATTGAAGGGACACAATTATTAGGTTTGATAATTGTCCTTAAGGTTGCATTGAAGTTATGGGTTTGTGTTAGATATCATGCAAAATTGAAAATATGTTTCTTAAGAACAATACTGTGCTTGAGGGTAGCGACTGAGGGTATCAGAGATGGTAGCGGCTGAGGGTAGCTGAGATGGTAGTGGATTGTAGAAAGATGGAGGTGCTAAAGGTGATGGAGATGGCAGTAATGATCCAGGACAGACAATTGATTTTCCACATTTGTTGGAGTTGTCACGAGTGCTAGAACGGAGAGCTATTCTGCGGCTCCTTGTGACTCTTTGCCTCAAGTGGACCCAAGTAAGGAGTTGACTTTTAAAAATGGAATGATTCTCCTGCAGGGGGATTCACGTGCTACTAGGGGCCCTGTTTACAATGCACAAGATGGTTCAGCCTTGGGGCCCAGTGGCGGTGACTTTGTTTTTGGCAGGAACATTCAAAATTCAAATTTGAATTTGGGTGGGAAAGAGGTTGGGGGAAAAAAATCTTGGGTTTCTCTATTTGGAGTTAAACCAAATGGTAAATCCTCTTTTGCCCTTGTTACAGTTTCCTCAGATCCTAGCAGTGGTTGTGTTTCAATATCGGTCCCCGACCTGGTTATTGACCATAATATCTCTTTGATGGCTTTATCTCTGGTTGGGAAGTTTATGGGTCCAAGGCCTAATATCGAGACTGTTAGAGAGTTTGTGAGAAAGAAATGGCGATTGAAAGGGCAAAGTGGAGGTTGCGGCTCTGCCAAAAGGTTTCTTCTCCCTCTCCTTTTCATGCGAAGAGGGCATTTCAGTTGTCCGCCGTGGAGGCCCTTGGGTTATTGGCAAATCATCGTTGGCTTTAAAGAAATGTACTCCAAATGGTCTTCAATCTGGAAATTTCTATGAAGCTATTTCGGTTTGGGTCAGGCTTCCTGGGCTCCCTATGGAGTTTTGGAATGAAGATGTGCTCAGAGGTATTGTTTTTCTTTTGGGGAGCTATCATCGATAGATCAAGTGACTTCTACAAGGAAGAGGTTGGTCTTTGCCAGTATCTGTGTAAATGTTGTTGAATCCATTGATCTCCCTTCTTCAATTAAAATTCTCTCTAAGCTAGGGAAATGGGTTCAACCGATTGAGTTTGAGACCCTTCCTTTTGTTTGTTTCAACTGTAAAAAATCGGGTCATTGGGCTAAAAACTGTCTGAATAATGCTTTGAAACCGAAAAGCAAGGCAAAGAAAGCTTGGAAAGCTAAGAGGGATCCTCCAGGAGAAAATATCCCTAAGGAAACTAATGGTACTAAGGAAGTGAGGAATGGAAATATTTCCACCCTTGATGGTGGAAGGCACTCAAAGGAGGTAGATAGAAATGCTCAATCTGAAGAAAAAGAATTGGAAGTGATTCCTGATGAAAAAGGAGATGAGAATGCTAGAGACTGTGCATAATGTAGAAAATGTCCCAAGCTCTGTTGAAAAAAAAGATAATAGAAATGAGAGTTCTCGTGAGGAGATATCTGATTCTCCCATCCCGTCTTCAGACAAAGCATTGACTAGCAAGAGTGAGAATAAGTCTCATGACTCAAATGAAACTATCGGCTATGTTAAATCTACTTTCCGCCTGGTTGGTTTGGAATGCTTGGGAAATACTTCCCAATCCACCACTGTGGAGAAAAGTCAAAGTTTAATACTGGAAAAGGAAATAGATCAAAAGTCTAAAGAGAGAAATTATGAATCGAGCAAGGAGAAATTGGGTGTGGAAGAAACAGATTACAAAGAGGATAGTGGGTTTTCTACAGTCATCAAGAAAAGAAGCTCTAAGAAAAAGCTAGCTCGTGGTGTGACTACAAGGAAGAAAACAAGAGCTGATGTTGGACCAAGAGGAAGTGTTGGGAGTAAATCTTCAAGATGGCATAAAGAGCAATATAGCAGCCAAGATATTGTAGATGGGATACAATGAACTATCCTTGAGATTTGTAAGAATCTAATCCCAAGTAAGTAATGCAGATAATGTCTTGGAATATGTGAGGGCTAAATAGTTCCCATAAACAAGAAATTTTGCATAATTTTATTAGAGATCATAAACCTGATATTGTCTTAGTCTAAGAGTCTAAAATGCCAAAGGAAAGAGTGGAAAAATTGAAGTTCTTTACCTCTAATGGTGTTCATGGTAATAGTTTTGATGGAACTTTTGGAGGAATTCCCTCATTCTGGAATCTAAATATTATTAGTGGTGCCCCTATTTAGGAAGATTCTAATCATGTAGCTACTAAATTTCATCATGTTAGAGATAATTTTAATTGGATTCTTTAAAACATTTACGCCCCAAATAGCAAAATTGCAAGAAGAAAGTTTTGGAAGTCTCAGGCTGATTTTAGAGCTAAATTCTCGAATGATATCTGGATTGTTATGGGGGACTTCAATACCCCGATCAATGATTAAAAAAAAATTGGTGGATCCCAAGTGCGGTTGGATAGTAAAATGGAGGAGTTTATAAACAATCATGGTTTGATTGATATGGATCTCAAATGTGCCTCTTCACCTGGATCAATTGAATAGTTGGTAATGACCTTATACAAACCATACTTGATCGAGCCTTGGTTTCTAATGATTGGTTGTGCAATTATCTGTGTTCACTTTCAATGCTTTCTAGAACTAGTTTTGATCACTATCCAATTAGTTTTGTCGTTGACTCTTTTTCAATGAAAAGGAATTTCCCGTTTAGATTTGAGAAAATGTGGCTTTCTCACCCATCTCTTCAAGATAAGATCAAACAGTGGTGGAATATTAGTATTAATGGATTTGCCATGTTTAGAGTTGCGAAAAAGTTGGGAGAGGTAAAGAAGAATATCAGAAGCCGGAACAAGGAGTCCTTTGGGCATATATTTGTCAACAAGATTGCTATCCAGATGGAGTTGAAAGAAATCCAAGATAAAATCTAGGAAGAAGGTTATAAGGATGGTTTTTTATTAGAGCAAAAACAGGTTTTGAAGGGATCCCGAAACCCTTTAACATGAGAGAAAGTTTCAACTTAACAAGGCATTAAGCCAAAACACAAAACTGAACAAAAAAACCCCACATAAACATATAGAACAGTACATATAAGGGGCAAGCCAAAAAAGGACGAACTGAGAACTAAACAGAAAAAACTAGCAGACCAACCAACAGAGCACCAACACAAAGCCAACAAAAGGACAACATTAATCCAGTAGTTGCATGAACTGCTCCATTTCTTTTTCGATATCCCTCATGGTACTAGTGATTTTCTTCAAGCTTTGAAAATCAAGAGGAGAAACCACAACCTTTCTCTTCAGAATAACTCTGGTCCTTTTGCTTGGTCCAGAAGTAGAATCCCGCTCAAAAGTATCAGTCTCCACACCCTCCTTCAGTTGATACTGGTTCTTGAGACTACTTATCAAGCTATCAACAGTGGCACTTAACACTCCACGACTATTATTAACTGCAGTCTTAATGGCTTCCTTGATTCTATTTACTTGATCGTCATGCGCGGCCATCCTAGTCTCATAGCCGTTTTTGAACTCATCAAAAGCTTCCATAGTAGATTTGATGCAATCAATCATCGAAGCCTTGTCTTTCAAAGATCTAGGACTAGGCTCTTCCGCAATTTGAGACTTCTTCAATTGCATGATTTTGTCTTTCATCATGTCAATATTGCTACTACTCTCCCTCTGCTTCAACTCCACATCCTTAATCTCATGGAATATCCATTTGAAGATATTGAATGTATCAACAACCCCATCCTGGGCTAAAGCCTTCACATCAATGGCCACCTCCTTATCAGAGCTGAGCAGATTGGAAGAAGGATCAAGGCTGTTAGGTAAGGGTTGGCGAATCTCAGGGTTCTGAACAAGATGAGATTCAGAAGATGTCGAGGGAGAGGGAGCTTTGCTTTGAGCAGCTTTCCCCTTATTTTTATTAGGAGACGATTTGGGGGAGAAATTCTCATCCTCCGAGTTAGTATAGCAATCATCCTCTTGGGACTGGGTCTTCTTAGAGTTAGAATTAACCTCAAGAGGAGAGGAGGGTGCAGGTGATAGGGCTTTAACATGTTCAAAGATTAACAAGATAAGACCAACATGCAACACAAGATACTTAACAAGGTCCTTTTTGTGGCCGACTAAACTATCCTTTAAAGAGATGGCAAGAAAGAAAGGGAAAGAAATACTTACCTTGTGTCTGAAGTGGTTGAGTAGGGAAAAATGGTATGCAAAATCCATAGTATATCTTCCGTCCAATGTTACATATTCCATCAAAACCTTCAGCATATTAGCCCAGATTATCTTAATCTTCGCCATGTTGTAGTTGGTCGACCCATCTCTGACTAAATTTCACTTTTCCTTCTCCTCGGGGAAAAGCTTCATGACATTCTCAGAAAACTTCCTGTCTTTGTAAAATTTTGCACCATCAGTCGAAAGCCCAATGATTTCAGAAATGAGATCCTCATTGATCTCGAAGTCCCTACTAAACAAAGAAACATAACCTTTGTTGTAATTCTTCACAACAAGTTTGGTGATTTTGGCTTTGTCCCCATGTAGTTTCTCAATATAGGTGGTGAGACCACCTTTTTCCAGGATCCTCAAGATGGTAGTATTATTCTTCCACACTGTACAATCCATGAGCTCCACTCTCTTGAGGCCCCCCCCATTATTTCAAATCCACCTATACCAGAATTCTATCTGCAAACTACCATCTCAGAGTCACTCTTCACCCTGCAAATGGACCTAAACTGACAATTCTCGCACATTAAATCCAAATGCACCTAGAAAGCATGCGAAAAGAAATCTCTAGAAAGGTAATAAATGCCTTTCTCCCAAGAGTTGTCTTTTGCATGCCTCACACAACTGACATTCATAGCAAAAAAATGTGGAGCTGAATTAGTAATGATGAAGGGCATCACTAAATCTTAAGTTCATAGCTGGCGATATAATCTAGCCTAATTAATCCCTTAACATCTTCATCAAGATGATCCCCTTCATGCCATGTAATCTTTTCAAGGGCTCCAACTCCAATGTTTGCAAAATAGTCTGCTACACTATTATTTTCCCTATAGGTATGGGAAATTTTTATTTCCTCAAAGGAATTGATGAAAGACAAGGAAGAGGTGATCCAATTTGAAATATTCCATGACGGTTTTATTTCCTTTTCAAGACATTGAATGATATTCTTGGAGTCTCCTTCAATCCACACTTTGGTAAAATTACATTGCTTGGTAATCAAAAGAACTTGATAAGCCCCTATAGCTTCAACAACATGATTAGTTTGATTGCCTAAGGGAAGAGCCACAACATAAATAAATGATCCATTACTCCCTCAACCTGTAGGACCAGGTTTACCGTTAGCAACACCATCAAAATTTAGTTTAACCCAACCCTTAGGAGGCACCAACCAGTTGGGACCCTCTCTGGATCTTCTTAGGGGTTTGAAGACTCTTGAAACATCCAATTGGATTTGCCAGATGGTAGCAATCTTAATATAAGGTTATAAGGATGGTTATTTAGCTAGAGAGAATGATGTTCAGTCTAAATACCATGATATTATTTCTAAGGAGGAGGAATTTTGGAAGCAAAGGTCGAGACCCATTTGGCTCGCTTCTGGTGATAGGAATACCAAGTTTTTCCACCTTTCCACAATGAAACACTAGGCATCCAATATAATCAACCACATTTTTAGAAATGACAACAAGTTTGAATCTGAGGAAGAAATTAGTGGTGAAGCGGTCCGGTATTTCAGTGAGCTTTTATCTGCTGATCTGAGATTGAGACTTGAGGCCCAACAATGTCTTATTGATGTTATTCCGTGAATTCTTAATGAAGAGCATAACAAAATGCTTTCTACTATTCCTTCTAGTCAAGAAATTAAAAAAAGTAGTTTTTTTATTTGACAGCAATAAGGCCCCTGGTCCTAATGGCTACCCAATGTTCTTTTTTCACAATTTTTGGGACATTGTAGTTGAAGATGTTTGTAATGTAGTAAAGGAGTTTTTGGGTTCTAGAAGAATTTTAAAAGAGATTAATGCTACCTTCATTGTTCCTATACCCAAAGTTCTTGGTGTTGATTCTTTTGATGCTTTCTGTCCCATCAATCTCTGTAACTTCTTTTGCAAGATCATATCTAAAGTGCTCACGTCTAGATTGCTGACTGTTCTTCCTCTTCTCGTATCTTCTCAGTAGACTGGTTTTGTCTTGGGGAGACAAATCCTTGATTCGATTGTTACCGTGCACAAAAATATTCACTCCCTAGTTGAATTTAAGAGACAAGGCTTTTTGTTGAAGCTGGATTTGTCTAAGTCTTATGACAAATTGGATTGGAACTTTCTCCTCAAGGTCTTGGCTGCTTTTGGTTTTGGAAATAAGGTTTTGTAACTTATATGGCAATTGATCTCTACCACCAATACTTCTATTTTGGTTAATGGCCCGCCCTCTTATTTCTTCAAATCCTCTAGGGGGATAAGACAGGGGGACCACATATCCCCTGTCCTATTTACTATGATGGTGGAAAGTCTTGGAAGGTATTTGCAAAAGATGGTCAGAGATGGTTGTTTAAAGGGGCTCCACTCCTCATCTGGTTTTACAATCTGCCCTCATCAACAGTTTATTGATGATACAATTCTTATGGAAACATTTGCAATTGGAGATGCTAGAACCTTCAAAAAAGTTCTCATCACTTATGGAGAAGCTTCTGGGTATTTCATTAATATAAGTAAGTGTTCTATGTTTTTCTTGAATACTCTAGTTGAAAGACAACAAAGAATAACTAATATATTGGGGTGTAGTATTAGAGACTTCTCTTCGATTTACCTGGGTCTTCCTTTAGGAACTTCACCGCCCGAATCTTTCTGGTTGTCTCTAGTGGACAGATTTAATAAGAAGCTTGTTGGCTTGAAAGGTGTTGTTCTCAGTCAGGCTGGGAAAATTCAATTGTTGAACGCTACCTTGTAGAACCTTCTAGTTTATGCTCTAAGTCTCTTTAGAATCCCAGCTAAATATGCTGATATAATTGATAGTAATCAAAAGAGGTTCCTATGGTCTGGAGTTGAGAATAAAAAGAGAATTCCGTTGATTGCCTAGAATGAAGTGTGCAAACCTAAGAAATTAGGAGGCCTTGGGTTGAGGGACATTAGATCTTTTAATGAGGTGCTCCTGGCTAAGCAATTGTGGAGGATTTTTTTTAAGAGAATGGAATGGAATTCTATATTGCATAACAAATACTTAAGTCAAGTGACCTCTTTCAAGGAATTCATCACCTCTGTTTGCTTGCTCCGTGGATCCTATCTCTGGAACAACATCATTAAGGTTAGAAGTCTTGTTGCTAAAGATGTTGGTTGGAAGCTGGGAAATGGCTATAACATCCAATTTTGGGAAGACTACTAGATTGGAAATGAGCCTCTTTGTCTCAACTCTTCATTCAATCCCTTAAGAGAAGATTGCATTAGAATATTTGGTCGTATGGTTGCGGATTATTGGAGGAATGGTTGTTGGGTTAATCTGGTTCAAATCAGTTCGTAGTTATGCCCTCTTCAAATTCTTCTGAATTTGGTCTGTGTGGACTAGTTGGATGATTTGATGGTTTGGAAAACTAATCATTCTAGTTTGTATTCGGTTTCATCTGCCTTTACTATTATTTCTCAGAATCATTATTCCTCAAGCCCATTTTGGGCCAAGGCCTGGATTAAAAATCTTATCCCAAAGATTAATATCTTCTCCTGGATTCTTCTCTAAAACAAGATCCTTACTATGAACAATTTATGCAAAAGGGGTTTGCATCTTCCCAACATCTGTCTCCTTTGCATGGTTGATGCAGAGTCTATATCACATCTTTTTATTGGGCGCCCCTTTGCTCAGGAAATTTGGGGGAGAATGCTTCAATTATGGAATCTTTGTTGGGTCTTTCCTTCTTCTATGCCGGACTTGTTCCTTCAATGGAGAGCTCCTAGTAAGAATCAAGTTATCAAAATACTTTGGTTTTATATCCTTCCTCATCTTGTTTGGGGTATATGTAAAGAGAGGAACAACATAATTTTTAGAGACTTTGCCTTATCAATTGAGAATGTCTTCCATAAAATCCACATAGGTGTGAAGGAAAATTTCAATTGTCTCAATAACTCCCAGCTGAGAAAAGAGGTTCAAAGTTGCACTGATTATGATTATAAGGTTGCAAATGCTTGGCAAATTCAATTGGACATTGCTAGAGTTTTTAAGCCAATGAGAAAACCCCATGATGGAACTTGCTGACATGTGCAACTTTGATGGGGCGATGAAGTGTAATCCGGGTCCAATTAGGTGTGGGGGAGTGATCAGGGATAGTAATGGTACTTGTATTTCGGCAGTGGCACTCCTCTTGGATAGCCAGAAAAAGTATATTGCTAAAGCCATTGGAGCCTACTAGGTCCTTTTGATTGCTAAACAAATAAATTGTACAAGGGTGTGGATTGGAGGGGACTCCAAAAACATAATTCAGTGTCTCAAGAAGAAGTTAATCCTTCATGGAACATTGTGAATTGGATTAACCTATCTCATTAAATCATTGACTATTTTGATAAGTGTCAAATTTCCCATATATTTAGGCAAAGTAATAAAGTGGCGGAATATTTTGCCAACCTTGGAGTTAAAGCCCATGATAAAATAATTTGGCAAAAAGGGGACCAATTGGATTATGAAGCGAAGGGGCTATTAAGGCTAGTCAACCTAACTAGTCGAGAAGTTAATTTGCCATGATTTATACTGCAATGAGTATTAGTGGTGCGTGTTGTGCAAGGGACACATCACGGGTTTTCTGCATCTATTTCTATTCCAGAATTCTCCCCTCACACGTTTTCTGGGTGCGATTGGAGTTATTTTGCGTTCATTCTCAGTTTGGATGTCCTCCTGACTTTCAAAAGCTTAAGAAGATTACTAACGTTGTGATTGAGATTGAAAAAGAGATGGCACGGTTTATGAAATTGCTAAACTAGTGCTGGTGTTTTGTTGTCCTTGTGTTGGTTCTGGTTCTGTTGGTCTTTTTGTTGTCTGGTTTTATCTGCTGGTTTTTGGTTGTTGTTATTTGGTTTGTTTAGCATATGCCCCTTTGTTGTATTGAGGCTTAATGATTTTCTATGGGGTTGTTTGGATTTTGTGGTCTTTATGGCTTAATGCCTTGTGAAGTCTAGACTTATTTGTACTTTATTGTTAAAGGGTTTCGGGTCCCTTCAAAACCTTTTTTTGCCTTAATAAAAAACAATACCGTTCTTGAGATTGATTTTCATCTAAATGTATTAGAAATTTAGAAGATAATGGAGCTTCTAAAGAATTTTATTTAAATTCACAAGTTTGGGGTTTATATGTCGAAATATGAGTTATTTATTTGAATCATTGGTGTATAATAGGATTAAGAATTATATAGCTTGTGTGAAGGATCTTCTAGTTTAACTGAAGTGTAATAAGAAAAATAAGGATAGTGAGATCAATGAGATGTTATATTTTTCTTGAATGAGATGCCACATTTTTCTCACTATATAAATTATGGAGGAAAGACGAAAATCTATATTTTGCAAATTTGTGCTCTTTTTTTTAATATGGAATAACAAAATCTCATCAAGATGGGTGTACTTTGTTCGAGGTGACATTTCCATAAGACAAAGGTGAAAAAAAGTGTCAAGGTGAACCAAGACAATATGGTGTGTCCAAACAAAGATTGAGGGAATGATAACGAGAATGAAGCAGATTAATGATGACAATCACAGGAGTGGTCACAAAGGAAATGAGAAGAATCACAAGGAATTTACCTACCTTGGCGAGTTGGGAGGATACTTTCTTCAAGAAGATGATATCATAAAGTAAGTCAAGGTTATCAAGATCACCAATGCATACACAATGGAAATGATAAGAATATTGTTTGTCGCTCACACTTCTCATAATTTTGACTAAGATTTCTTATCATAACTATTTTGGATAAAGACTATTTAGAATTATCATTAAATTGGCGTGGCATGTTTTGATGATTGACTACGCTTAAATATGCATTTTTACATCAGTGTTTTGTGCATGTACTATGAATAGATTGTTTCTTGTGCTATTTCGTATAAATAGAGGGAAGGATGAAAAGTAGGCACTTCATGAAATTATCAATCATTTAGCCTTGGTCCATGCAACATCAACTCATATTGATCTATGTTTTCTCAAGGTTGATAGCAATTAATATAAATTAGGTAATTAAATAAGTTTGATTAATATTTTTGTAACCTATTGTGGCATGCATGAGAGTGAATAAAGAAATGGTTTAAGTTATTTCATAGTTAAATGCTCTATGTGTGAAGTAATTAGATACACACACTTAAGCATTTATGTGAATAATATTACAAATTTAAATCTATACTCATGTTTTGAGTCTGTTTAATATAAGTTTTAGAAAAGTTTTTAAAATGCCCCCCAAAAATGCATGTAGGAAAGGAAAGTGAATGAAAGAAATCAATGTGAAATTGAAGTGCATAAGGAGTCATTGAGGATTGAATGGAATTCAAATACTTCACTCCTTAAATAGTTGAGGTTTAGGAGTTGGGAACTAGGAGACTACTAGAGGTAAAAGGAGAGAAAATGCATAATTTGATGTAGTGCCCCTCCTTGATTCATCTTTTCTCTATTGCATTGATAGACTTTATAGACCTAGCTTAGGCTCTTTTATGATTCTTTTGATGAATGATTATGGATCTATTTATATCTCGGATGCTTATTGATGATGTTAGACATTTTACATTGACATTTGATACATTTTGGTTTATGTGGATGATGATACATTCAAAACTATTATGATGATTGGACGTATGTTGGATATTTGTGAGCACTTATTATGTGTTGTGGAGATTTATAACTGTTTATGATGAGATTACAATATATGCTAACCCTACTTTATGCTTTATGAGATATGACAATATTATTGGAAATGTTATGGTTGCTATGATTGTATTATTGTTGTATTCGTGAAAGAGACGATATTATACCACTCGTTTACGAGCTGGGTGTAATGTCGCAACTCTCTTTCACTTGTCTGACTATTTTACGTTATATGCAATGCATATGTTGTTGTATAGACATCAAGGTGGTTGCAAGATTGCAGGTACTAGACATCAATTCCACCTGGTTCCACAGGTTTGAGCGCATCTTTAATCCCAATGACAAGTTGATCGGAGATGACATGCGGTTCTATCACACACTCTAGGCTTAGTTGGTACCTTGTCAGTTTTGGTGTCGTGGCTAGAGTTGCCTTGCTAGGTGTCACGTGGTATTTTATGTGATCCCTATGTTCTCATGTCTTGTGGAGCTTTAGTTATTTTATTAATTAATTGATTTATATAGTTTATTAATAATAAATTAAATTAATGATTGGTCTTAATATTGAATATTTTGTGTATTTAATTATTGAGGGTTTATTATATGTTGATGTTTATTTTGTGGATTATATTTAATTGAGCCCTTTTTATATTATTTATAGTATCTGATTTATTTATTTATGTATTTAGTGTTTAATTTTTTACTCGCTTATTATTTATCGTACTTACCCTCTTTTGCTATTGGTTGTTGGTATTGGATTTGGAGATATTATTATTTTATTATATTTTTTTTGTTTGTTGTGATGGTATGATTTATAATATTTTTGATTATTTTGATTGGCTTGCTAGGTAGAGTTTCTAGATTAATTCTTTTTTTTGATAGGTAATAGGCAATGCCATTGTATTGATAACTAAAAGATTACAACAATTTTAATGGAGTCCCTATACATTGTTCACAATAGGCCCTCCCGTTAACATACCCATATTAACTACCCTTTTCTCTTCTATATGCAAAAATAGGGTTGTATAACAAAAGGCCCTTCCTTTTACAACCTCGAGCATCAATACAAAAAACCTATTACATTCCATTCTACATGCAAAATCAACCTTACAATTCCTTACTATTATTCTGTATAGAATTGTAGCATGGATAACCAACAAAAGACCATGCCCCATATCACTAATGTATATCATTACTAGGGTAACCAAAAAACAAAGCCCTTTCAGACTTACCTCCGATGCTTCACCTTGTGTTCCTGTAGGCTCCGATCAATGAAGACGCAATCACCATGTGGGGGGAGATGAGCACCGACAGGAGCAGAGGGCCCAACCTCATCCATTGCCCCGATGGAATTGGGCCTAGTTTCATTGACTTCCTTTATGGGCCTATCCTTGTCCCTGCTCTCCTTAATCACCACTGGCGGAAGAAGTTGAAACCTCTCTAGCTCCGCATTTGAGTCAATTCCTGCAACTGCAAGGGGTTCGAACCCTTTTGCAACGATATATTCTTTCCACCAATTCAGGTCAGGAGCCCCCTTCAAATGCAGCCATTTATGCAGAAAGTCAATATTTTTGGCAATTGCTGGTTTCCGAGCCTCAAAGGCAGAGGTGTCTTGCATTGAAAGAGTAGGACGCTTAAATAATTTCTAGATTAATTTTTATTTATAAGAATATCTTTCATTTTTGGGGGGTTGCTTAGTTGAAGATTTTCCTGGAATTTTATTGTTTTATGAATTTTTTTGCAGTGGAATGAGGATTGGAGATTGTTTTCGATTTTGGAATGAAGCTATGAATTTGTGGGAGGATTGATTGTAATTGCGCTTCTTCAACTTTTCTTGACCATTACTTCTATTATTCTAGGTTGGAGGATCTGAGCCTTCTTATGCATTTGATTTTGACAACATTGTCTTCTTTGTGCTTGTGGAAAAGAATTTGTGATTGTTGTGAGATTGAAATGATACTTTTGTATTCGATCAATTGGTGTGATTTTATTCTTGGGTTATTAGTATTTCTGGAGTTCCGAGAAGTGTATTGCAGTGCAATGTATTTGTAATCTTTGGTTGGGGAAGTATGCACTCGCTTCTTGATGGGTTCTTTTATGTTGTGTCTTGTGGTTCGCTTGTAATTGGATTACCAGGAGTGAAGTTTTTTGTGGTTGCCAAAAATGCAATGTTTTGTGCAGTGTCGAGTCATAAATGTCAAATCTAGTTATGCGATTCTTCATCTGGTAATGAACTCTTGTACTGGGTTGCGCAATATCTTTGTGAGTTTTATTTGATGTTGTAATTTGCCTTTGAAGTTGATTTTGGACTTAATCGTTTACTTTCCTTTGTGTCTGACTCGATTCCCACCCTTTGTCATAAATGCACTCTTTTATTTGTCATATGTGCTATATTGGTGAGTATATGCAGGATTCTGTGGCTCATAAGTTCTATATCGTTGGGTATATGCGCTAAACTGTGTGTGGTATGCAATAATGTTTTGGGTATATGTGTCATAGTTCTACGTGTAAGTGCTAATTTGTAGTGTATAAGCGCTAAGTTGGTTATTAAAAGTGCTATTTTGTTTCTTAAATGCACTAGTCTGGTTAAGAAAGGCACTAGAGTTTGTTGTGAATGCGCTACTATAGTCTGTAAATGTGATAGTCTTCTTTGTTTTGTGTTTTGTGGTTTTTTTGTAGTCTGTGCTTAAAATCTGTCAATCCAGAGGCTGGGTATTTGGATGTTTCAATTTTCCTGAATTGATTTATGTGATCAAAATTGGATAATTGATATTCTATGGCTTGAGAAAGATGATTTATGCCTTGCTTTTGATTATCGTGATTTCTATTATGGCTCTTGGTTGGAGTTAGATGATGTGAGCTATGGCATTTTGGCATTATGCCATTTTGGACAAATGACCATCATGTGATCATTATGGTAGAGGCTTGCTATTTATGTGTGTTGTTTTACCCTAAGGTTTTGGAACATGGTTAGGGAGAGTGGGCTTTCAAGCGAGTGTCGAGGTCACGAGAGATGGACCACCAGGAGGTTCCTTGTAAGGATGCCTGGGGATCTAGACCACCAGGAAATCTCATTAGAAGTTTTCTTGATTAAACAAGTGATAACTTTAATAATTAATTTAGATGGGTTGGGTATTAGGAATTCATCTAAACAAGATAATAAATGTTTTGGTGCCCCACTCATGGCCCTAGAGTGCTATTATAGACTCAAGATGAGATTGGGAAGGCCTTGGAGAGGAAAATCGAACTCCCTTGATTCTCTCAAAGGTTGAGATAGTTTCACAAGGGTATCATGGGTGTCGTGGATGGACCCTAGGAGATCCCCTTTTTATAGTGATGGCATGCAATGACACTCTTCCCTACACGTGTCCTAGTTCCTCATGCCTTGTTTGTTAGGCAGCCTCTGGCGTTTGTTGTCTTCGGGCTTTGTTGGTTGAGCTTTGCGATGTGGATGTGGTTATGTCTTTGTGATTGTATTAGTTGTGGATGTTATGATGTTTTATGTCCTTTGGTTGTTAGGTGTCAGCCTAGGTTTAGAGTGCGTGTGGGACCTTGTGTCATACTATGGAGTATGGGGGGTCGTTCCTTATTGGTTTCACATGGTCGGGTAGTTTGATGCCTTCTTCCATTGCGATTTTCTTTTTCATAGGATGTTCATGTGCATGGATGAGGATTCATTATCTCCTCAGCTTGTACTTAGTTTCTTGGAGCAGATTATTATGTTCTCTTGTGGATTGAAAAGAGATTATTGTATCATGTATCATGAGATATTCAATTTTGTATTTGGAGGCTATGTATCTTGATGTAAAGATGATATTGTAATCTAGTAAGTCATGCTTGTAAATGGTTGATTAATCTTATGGTGAGTGATTATGGTTCTTGTTGGTAATAGATGTTGATCTTACTTGATTGGATGTATTTACATAATGAGTATCATGCTAGATGGTGTAGTTCTTCTTTATGAAAATCGAATAGTTATGTTCTAGATGATGGAATTATGGGGTAGGAACATTTGGATTTGGTGTACTAAAATGAATTTAAGATATTAATGGTGAATGGGATATAATAGAAAGTTAGTAGTATAGTTATTGGATGTTTTCCTATGTTCTTGTAAGAGATGAATGTTAGCATTGATAAAGAAGTAGGATATGGTAGAATTGTTATGATGTCAATTACATTCATGTTCTTAGTGTTATGTTAATTAATAATGCTGGAATACCCTAGGGAATAATATCTATGTGTTGTGTGTTTATTTCCTCTCGCATTGTTGGTAAGTCCCCATTTTCGTGAGCATCAAAGTTCGAGGGGTTAGCCTATTATTTTGACCCTCGTAGGCTAGTATGGTGGATTAGAGGGTCCAGTTTGGGAGTTTTGGAGCTCTTCAGGTGGTTGTTGAAAGTGTTTATCTCATCAAATATTTCATTTGTTTTGAGGCATTGATATTCAGAGGTTTTTGGTTCATTTTTGAGGGACTTATTATTTATAATAAGTCAGTGGTAGAGAGGGACCCTTACTATTTTTTGTAAGGCATCCAGATTGACAGTGGGAGCAGTGGGCTAGCTAGTGATGAAGTCATAATTATTAAATAATGGTTATTAATGAATTTATGACATTTAATTATTATTAAAGTGTTACTTTAATAATAATTAAATATTTTAAGAGAATATTATATTGACTTCATGTGACTTTATAATTAAAGGGGATGTAAGATCATAAAGTCAAATTATAAAGTGAGAGCATTTAATGACTTTATTTGACTTTATTATAAAATGACATTTAATGATTATAAAGTCAAATTATAAAGTGCATATGAGGAATAATATAAAGTACCAATTTCAAGGGAGATATAAGTGATTATTAATATATACTTTATATTATTTTATTTTCCACCAAATGAAGGGATCAACTCTTTTGAAAAGTTATTATAAAGTTTTATTAAAACCCTAAAGTGGGTTTCAAAAGGGAATTAAAGGCATTTAAGAGTTGAGAGGATATAAAAGGTTTCAAAAAGCAAATCAAACTGTTTATTGATGATCATTTGTCTTTGCTTTTGGTTGTTGTGCATTGAGACCTAGGGTTTTAGGCAACTTCAGCATTGGAGAACAAAATCTCTTCAATGTTTATGCAATCTTGAGGCTGTGAAAGACCAATTGAATCATTGCTAGACTGTGGGCTTCATACACGGGTCTAGTTGGTGCTTCATTAGATAAGATTTACATTTCTTTTAGAATCTTCAAGGGGTTTTTCAAAGAATATCTTTTGCAGATTTAAATACATTGAAAGAAGACATTATTGAAGATCTTCATTATTGTTGCTATGACTTTATATCAAAAGTTCATGCTAGAATAGGGGCGGTTGCATGAGATACACGATTTGGCTTCAAAGAGACTCCATTCTTTGCATAAGGATCTACCACATCTTCATCAATCAAAGAACTTCTTTACATTAGGTTATTTCATGTTTTTCTAGTGTAGTTGGCATCATTTTAATAGTTGTATTAGTCGCTATTCTTAAGCAGTTGTAGATGTACATTTATGTCAGTTTGGTACTTGCATTGGATACATCATTGTAAGCCAAGAGTCTTGGCCTTTTGCATGTCATTTTAGTTTGTAAGAAATCTCATTTCATTCTAATATCATTGTAGTCCCAAGAAGTTTGAGTGTCAAGAGTTGTCTCTCTCATATTTAGTTTACATGCCAACTGTTTGTATTAATGTCTAGTTGTTGTAGGTTACATTGTATGGGTAATCTATATGCATTCAAAAAGACAAAAAGAACTGCATTTGCATTATGGTTCTTTGCCTAGACATCTTAGTAACCATTTGAAATCATTTAAATCATATTTGACATCATTTCAAGCAATCATTATCAGACGAAAACATAGTAAAAGCAAGTAAAGAGGTTGTATGCAAAGTGTTTGATGACATTCCTTGAGCCTCTTATTAGCATTTTGAGGTCAGAATTGGCAAGAAATACGACAATTGTTATATTATTATGTTCATTATTTAATTATGTATGCATTTAATGGATATTATGTTAGTTGTGTATGTGTAGTATCGAATGTTTAAAAGATTTTGTTCTCTATTTCTTGTTTAGTTTGTTAATTTCTTTAGGGTATTTTAGCGAGCATTACATTTGATATCATTCTATTTTAAAAGGAGAAATGAAGAAATTTTTGGAAAGATTTTAAGTAGGACCTAGAACATATGTGTGATTTCAAAATTCTATCTAAATGTGTGATCCAAAAGAATTTGCCAAGTACATGTGGTAATGCCAAGAATTCTCTCATGGCTTACCATATTTGTGGTAACACCTTAGTGGTTTTCTGTAATAACCCTTGCGGCAATTTTATATCAAATTACAAAATTCTAATAACCCAATTTAGATTTTTAATTTGCAACCAAACAACGAAATGAGGTATGCCAAAAATTGCACCGATGAACTTATAAACACTTAAAACCCTCTTAAAAACATAAGATGAATATTCTGCAAATTTTTTGGCATTATAACAACATGCAAAATATGTTTATGACAGTCTACAAATCTGCCATGAAGCATTACAAAAATAAACTCCAAGAATGAAGCTCAAAGTTCCACAAATCCAATAAAAAATCCAAAATACTCTCCAAAATCCTCACACTTTCTAGAATAGCAAGATGCATGGAAACAAATGTCTAACAACAGACAAGAACAATAGTATATGTTGTTATTACCAACAAACAAATCTGAAAATGAACTATGCAACTACAACACACTAACTATTACAATCTCTACCAAAGCAACACACATAAAGTCTCTTTGAAGCACCACTGCAACCCTTGAATGTGATTGCCATTGGAGACTTATAAACACACTGCCTGCAAGCCTCTATCATCCCAGTTTATGATTCTGGAAGATTACTCCTTCAATGGTTTCTCAGCCTCTGAAGAAGAACAACAAAACTACGTTAAAATCATAAGATAGAATGAATCCAAATGGAGCCAACTCCATGCATATATGAAATCACTTTCAAATTCGAATACCAACCAAAATGAGCACCAAAAATCCAACTCCCAAAGAAAGGAAACTTTCCTCTTTCCATGTGTCTCCAAACTCCTACAACTTCCAAGGAAAGTCAAATACGCAATGGAATTCAAAATGTTGCTAAAATAAGACTTTCCAAGAACCCACACCATCACTTGAGTAGAAAATTCAAAATAATATGTTTGATGATAAACCACTATTGTTGATTTGATTAAATCACCCAAAAAGATATTATTTTTCAGTCTTATCCAAAAGTCCTGATTTACTATTTTTGGAAAGCCGATCTCACTAAAAATAGAAAGTACTAATTTTGGAAAGGGGACATTATGAATATTAAATAAATAATCTTTCCAAATGTATCCCATCATAGTTGACATACTATTTTTGGCCAATGAGAACTTAGTAAGTGTTATTTTAAGAAAAAGGGACATGACAAATCCTCCCTTCCCAAAATTGCTTGTCCTCAAGCAATTGCATAAATGTAATGTTAAAATCTCCATGCCAAAATGATCTATCATGACAAACTGAATAGCCAACCTTGACTCTGCATCTATGTAATGTCACATGTTCTTTCCAAGCATCTTGAAAATTCCTTTAAGTGTCTTGTAATATTGTGAAGATGGTATTGAATATGCAATATTTTTCTCCATATTACCTATAGGGTTTTTTCATAGCTTGCATCTTTTCCAATCAATAACCCACACATTTCAGCTTCTTTCCAAATCTCCTTTGCCTTAGCATTGAGAAGATTCTCCTTGTAGGAAACAACACAAACAACTTTGAACTTGGGCACATTTTGAAAGATGCTTGATGGATATTTAGAAGAAGATTTGGAACTATAATGACACATTTAAGAGAAAACCAATGATATCATAAAATAGCATCTCATGCTACACGAAACTCTAAAAATTGATCTTGCAACACAAAGGCCTTTCTTATGAATGACTATGCACTTTTTGAACCCCTCCACAAGCACAATTTGATCTCCACATAAAATTTTCAGCATGAAAGTAGAAGATGATTTTATGACATGTTATTTAATGTTAGGAAACTTACTAATATTCTTGATAGCTTCCACCTTGAGACACTTCCTAAGAAATCTCTCACTGCAACACAAATAGTGTCTTGGATTTCTAGCTAGAAGTGCATTGTTATTTGGCAACTTGAATTTAAGACTTTTGAAACATTTACTAATGTTATGGGTTTGATTATTACTATTATTAGGAATTTTATAACACCCTTTACAATCAATACCACAACCAATACATCTTTTGAAAAAATATCTTTCATTCACCTCTTCAATGTTGAGATGCATAGCAATAAACCCATACATTACCTCAACATATAAAAAATCATTTTCATCCTCATGGATTGGTATATGTCATCCATAATATATTATTAGAATGATCATACAACAACAACATACACCCCATGACACATTGGTCTCCATACAAGAAAATAACTTATTTTTTATGAAGATGATTAACTCTATGGAATTGTCCTTTGGTATACACTTGACACCCTTCTCTATTCCACACAAAGAGTTAGTGGTAAAATCATTAAAAAAACATTCTAACATGATGATAACACTTTCATCTCTATGGAAAATAAAAAAATGCCAATAAGTAATCATTTTGAAATAATCTTCTACCACCATCCTTTGTATTGCCTATTTTTGTGACCCAACACTCCCATAGTACCAAACCAAAAAGAGTATCCTTTCAAAGTGATCCATCTCCATCATAAGTCTTCCATGAACCATAGGATATATGAATTCTCTCAAATAATGATGAATATGAAATTTCTCATCATACCTTGCGAATCCATCTTTCAAAACTTGAGGGTTGATGAAACCATATTTATTGTGTTCCCATATTTGCATTGAACTCCAAATTGTTCCTTTTTTTGAAGCACCAAACTCAAAAGATAATGCATATGAGAAATATGGAATGTTAAGTATATAACATGAGATGATTATTATAAGAATTCCCTTCATTGCTTCTTGTAGTGCAATCTCTTGTATGCCTTGGACACTTATGACTTTTCCCAAACATTCCAAAATATCAACCCAAGTCTTGAAACATACAATGATTTCAACATAGATCATTTCAAAATGAAATACCTGGTTCACTTTCAATTGAAAAGTCAAACTATGAGGCATAAAATTGAACTTTGTGTGCTGTTTGTCAATTGATATCAACAAGTAGCTTGACACCAAGTCAAAATATGAAGCAATATTGGTGTGTTCTCTATCAATAATATGTTGAAATCTCCACTCCACAAAGATTTTTAGTAGCACATGTCTAGAAACTCTATTTTTTATGTTTTGAAAGCATTTGAAAGTTCAAATGAAGATTGCACTGCTTACCACACCTTGAAATGCGATGTGTGTTCTCCAAAACTAAGCAACTTGCAACATCAAGAATTTGTAGCATCAAACGACCTAAAGTGATTGTCTCTTTTTGGAAATAACTCATAAGCTTTTCTTCATTTGTAGGACATGGCTCCCAAAGGTGATCTATGAAATGTAAACATTGGTCCTTCACAACATGGTTAGAGTGAAAGATAACCAATATAGACTTCCTTCCAATATAGATGAGATAAATGGGAAACTCATTGAAAACATTAATTCCTTCATTTGATTTGATCCTCATAACATCACTTAGATTCCATTTGCAAGAATAACCTTGATTTTGTAATAGTGAATCCTCATTCCCCATTTTAAAAATTGTATCTCTTACTTTAACCTCAATTTTAGCATGCTCCCTTTTGTGATAAGATTTTTGTATTGGCATAAAGAAAAGAAATAAAACTGAAAAATTGAAATTTCTCTCCATACCTTAGGTTGTTAACAGGGAAATCATTTTCTTTTGTTCAACTTAGAGTTGGGAAGACACCAACATGATTTGACTATGCTTTTTTGATAGATTTGGAATTTGATATTCTGGAGCCATAAAGTTATTTTATCAATGTGGTATTCAACTTATCAAAATATTTAATCTTCATTTGCCTTATCTTCTCACCTGGATCCCACATTCTTATGTTCCAACAATTTTGAGCCTCTAAAAAGTGATCTATCCCTTTTGCATGCTCTCCATCATGACAAGATTTTTGTGGTAACATAGAAAATGAACTATTGTAATGATGGACACCCATTCTTGCATGCTCTCTTTCATAACAAAATTGGTGTAGAGGAATAGGTAGAGGAAATAATTCTGAAATTGAGAAACTACTCTCTTCAACATCACATGATTCTGTTGTGCTATTCCAATGCAAAAATAAATACGCCCATTCCTCCAAACTTCCATCTTAAGGCTGTCTAGAACAAATTTGACATCTTCATTGTTGGGCTCTTCTTCTGAAACTTTTGAGAGGATAATTTGTTCATCTCCTCATTCCATCTTTTCTTGTAAATTTGTCTTTCCATCTTTATCTTCATCAATGTTAGATTGATAAACATGATTATCAAAAATTAAATTGATGTCTTCAATCAAAGGATTTTTACCTTCAACTTTCCTTTTTGGTTCCTCATGTTCTCCCTCAATGAGTTGGTTTGATTTTGATGTGTAATTTTCATGAAAAGATTCAAGATTTTATTTTGATTCTTTATTATCTTGATCCTATAATGATGTATCCATCATCCTTTCTGGTTTCACCATCTCATTTGTACATGCTTCTCCCTTTGCTTCTTCATTGTTCCCACAACTGTGAATTGGTTCCCAATGTTCCTTACATGTAAAACAAAGCCTTTTTCTTCTGAGTTCACTTCTAGTGTCTTCTTTCATCTTTGTAATAATTTGGCTTCTATTGTTTTGCATAGGTACAATTGCATGATAGTATTTTTTCAATTGTTCACTTCTCTTTGGATCCTTTTCATTAATATCTATCATTTTCTCAAATGGAACAACCACTTTGAAAGCATCAGATTGCTTAACATAATCTTCATACCATTTGGTAGCTACTTCAATCATGGATATTTCTATTGAAATGATAGAGGCAACTCCTCCTTCACTATGAAGTAGGAACATGGCCTTGGTTGTCTTTGTGTTGAGAACTGACTTCTTCGCTCCCGAGGTACTTCTCATGAAGTAATTAAAAATTCCTCCCATTATTTGCAATTGAGAACCCTACAGTCTGGCAAGATCTTAGCTCTAATACCATTGTAATAACCCTTGCATCAATTTTATATCAGATTACAAATTCTAATAACCCAACTCAGATTTTCAATTTGCAACCAAACAGTGAAATCGGGTATGCCAAAAATTGCACTGACAAACTTATAAACACTTAAAACTCTCTTCAAAACATACAATGAAGATTCTCCAGAAATTTTAGCATTATAACATCATGCAAAATATGTTTCTGACAATCTACAAATCTGCCATGAAGCATTACAAAAATAAATTCCAATAATGGAGCTCATAGTTCCACAAATCCACTAAAAAATCCAAAATACTCTCCAAACTCCTCACACTTTCCAAAATAGAAAGATGAATGGAAATAAATGTCTAACAATTGACAAGAACAACAATATATGCTTCTATTACCAACAAACAAATCTGAAAATGAACTATGAAACTACAACACACTAACTATTACAACCTCTGCCAAAGCAACACACATAAAGTCTCTTTTGAGCACCACTGCAATCCCTGAATGTGATTGCTACTAGAGACTTGTAAAGACACTGCCTGCAAGACTCTATCCTCCTGGTTTATCCACATGGAAGATTACTCCTTCAGTGGTTTCTCAACCTCTGAAGAACAACAACAAAACTCTATTAAAATCATAAGATAGAAGGAATCCAAATGGAGCCAACTCCATGCATATATGAAATCACTTTCAAATTCAAATTCCAACCAAAATGAGTGCCAAAAATCCAATTCCCAAAGAAATGAAACTTTCCTCTTTCCAAGTGTCTCCAAACTTCTACAACTCCTAAGAAAACTTTCTTTTTGCCAACATTAAATGTCAAATGGGCAATGGAATTCAAAATGTTGCTAAAATAAGACTTTCCAAGAACCCACACCATCACTTGAGTAGAAAATTCAAAATAATATGTTTGATGATAAACCACTATTATTGATTTGATTAAATCACCCAAAAAGATATTATTTTCCAGTCTTATCCAAAAGTTCTTATTTACTATTTTTGGAAAGCCAAGATCACTAAAAATAGAAATTTCTTATTTTGGAAAGGGGACATTATGGATATTAAATAAATAATCTTTCCAAATGTATCCCATCATAGTTGACTTACTATTTTTGGCCAATGGGAACTTAGTAAGTGTTATTTTTAGAAAAAGGGACATGACATTTTCAGTTCATCAGAGAGCCTTCTAGATGCCTATGATAACATAAGGACCACTCATCAATCTCCTACAAGTGTCACACATACTCCAATAGCGGCCCATGACACTTAATATAATTCCAACATTATGGTTATAACAATGCCTCATCTAAGCACTATGACTTCTACAATAACCTCAACATGATCGAGTAAACCTCTAGGACAAATTACAAAGTCTATATTTCATTGTAACTTATTGTGTTTCTTTGATCATTACTCTAATAACTTTGGATAGTGTGGTCGACATGATAGCCTTGGTGGTACTCTTGATGCTCACATTATGGAACTCATCCATCAACTCATTTATAACATCACATGGGATAGAGTAAGGGATGATAGAGTACATAGGCTAAGACACAAACCTTATAAACATACATCAACTACTCAATCCTAGGCACACACTAGATACTATAAGTTCTCTAATTATCAATATGCATTTTGTAGGAGTTGTATGAGGGTGCGCTATATGGTTTGTGGTACTGAAATAAAGGAGAGGTTAAAATTTATTCAAAGCAGAAGAATAACAAATCAAGGGCATCAAACAACCCTGTCAAGATCCGCTAGTGATCCAATGATGAGACAAATCCAAGGGTAATTGACCCTTATCTATGATATACCAATTATGCATGTGCTCAGAGGCCCATTTGGCCAAGAAATCAACAACACCATTCCACTCCCTAGGGATATGCTTGAAAGAAACAAAAATCAAACAATCACTCAAATGAAGAATTTGGTTAACAACTGAACTCAACTGCCGACTAACATCTGCAGATTGCTGCCAAGTCAGCAAATTCACCACCACCTAAGAATCTGTTTCACAAATGAGCCTGCTCCATCCAAGAGAAAAAGCACGGTCCACAACAAATAAAATGGCAAGAGCCTCCATCAAATTATTAGTATAACAACCTTTATAGATAGAAAAGAGAAACAAAACAGTCCTCGAGCTATCTCTACCAATGCCACCAATGCCAGCAGGACCAGGGTTACCCTGAGAAGACTCGTCTCGGTCCGTGTTGATTTTCAAAATACCATGTGGAGGAGGACACCACCTCCCCACCCGATCTATCTTCTGAAAAGGGTGTATACATCTATTTCTCATGAGTTGGCGTTGTGGAGGAGGAAGATAGAGCCGATTGTAGAACATAACATCACCTGAATCCACAACCTCAGACAATTCACATTTTTCTGAAATAGTTTCTCCCATGGAGTGGAGAATTTTCCACCACAAGGGGTGGGTTCCCGGCACCACATCTTGAAAAATTCGACAGTTCCTTTCCAACCATATATGCCAAAGAATAAAAGAAGGGCCAAGAGTCCAAGCAACTTGAAGAAAAGAGATTCTGGCAGAGGGCTTGCTCCATCTAATAAAAAACTTAGGCAAAGAAGAGACATGCCAACATGATTGGTTCCACAACTCCCACCATAAATGCCAAATATGCCTAGTGAAGGAACATTGAAAAAATAGATGAGAAACACTCTCTTCACTATTACAACACAACACACACATCGAGGGCCCCTGAAAACCACTCTTACATAAATTATCCTAGGTAAGACACCGATTATGAACCACCAACCACATGAAAAAGTTGCACTTTGGCCAAGAGAACTTATACCAAACCTGCTTCTGTCAAGGGACTTGAATATCCCCAAAAGTCTACCGCAACAACTCAACATAGCCAGTAGAAACATAAAATTTTCAAGATAAATCACTACTAGCCCAAGCCAAAACATCATTCCCAGGAAAGGTAGTGCACTCACAAGACTCAAGAATTTGAGCCAGCTCTTTTCTATCTTCCATAGAACCTCCAAGCGGCCATTCGGAAATTTTTTTCCAGTGAAAACGAACTACCAACCCACCATTATGAGTAGTCTTATAATGGTTAACAGAATCCCAACCAGCAGCAGTAAAAATATTAGAAAGGGACTAAAGGTGAGGATGAGTAGAAAGAATGGGAGGATGAACATCCTAGGAATCCTGCCAAAAAAGAGCTTGAGAACCAGAATGACATATCCAAAAGAGCCCATTCTTTACTAACCGAGCCCCCAGTTTTAGGGTATTACAAATCTTGGAACCTCGTCCCTCCACAGGAAAGCGAGGAAAATCAAACCTAGTAACCTCTGAAAGATACTTATGGGTGAGAATACGGGCCCAAAGATGATTCTAACAAGTGCACCAACGCCAATACAACTTAGTAGCAAGAACTTGCCCATTCAAAATAGCAGACCGTAAACCAAGACCACCCTCATTCTTAGGTTTGCACACAATTTCCCACTTAACAAGGCTCCATTTAACAGTCAACAAAGAAACACTCCAAAGAAATTGTAGAGAGAGGGCATCAAATTCCCTAAGAAAATACATAGGAGCAACTTGAACAAAACATCTGTAGATAGGGAAAGCTTGAATAACATATTTTAAAAGAGTTAGTCTGGCAGCCGTAGATAGCCAATGGTGAGTCCAAAGATTAAACTTTTTGTGCAACTTATCAAGAAGAAGGTGCCAAGAAGAACTGAGATGACGACCAATAGTAAGAGGAATACCCAAATAAACAAAGGGAAGAGACTCAACCTGAAACCAGAGAATAGCAACAATCCGCCTCTGAATGGCTTGAGGGGTATTAAAGAAGAAGATGGAAGATTTATGTTCATTAACTTTCCGACCAGAAGCAGAGAGGTAAATATCCAACACATGACAAAAAGATTCAGCTTCCCTAATATGAGCCAAACACATAAGAGTAGTATCATCAACAAACTGAAGATGTGAAATTTGAGGCACCCCATTGCCCCAATGCCAACCATGAATTAGGCCCTGAGAAGCACGAAACTTAAGAAGCCGACCCAAAACTTCAACCATAATAATATACAGGTAAGGTGAAAGAGGATCCCCTTGGTGAAGGCCACGGGAAGCACTAAAAGGAACTGAAGGTTCACCATTCACAATCACCGAAAAAGATGAAGAGGTAACACAACTCATAGTCCAGCTCACCCACTCTTTACTAACACCAAAGGCTAAAAGAATGTTTTGAAGAAAAATACATTTAACTCCATCATAAGCCTTGGCCATATCCAATTTGATAAACACAACACACTCCTTTGAATTCACCATAGAGTGAATAACCTCAGAAGCCACCACCACCCCATCCAAGATCTATTTGCGAGCCACAAAACCCCCTTGCGCCTCAGAAATCAGAAGAGGAAGACAAGTTTTGAGCCTCTCTGCAATCAACTTAGTAATAACATTATAGCTCACATTATAGAGAGCAATAGGGCAATAAAATTCAAGCATATCAACACCTTCCTTTTTGGGAATGAGAATCAAGAAAGTAGAATTTAGAGCATGGAGCATCTTCTTATGATGAAGAGATTCCCGAACAACGTCCAATAAATCCAAATTAATAATACCCAAAACTCCTAAAAAAATTCTACATGAAACCCATCCGGGCCTGGAGCTTTACCTTTATTCATGCAAAACACAACATTCTCTAACTCAGGCATTGAAATCAGACGAGTGAGAGAAGTGTTCATAGCATTGGTCACCGGAGAGGGAATACAAGAAATGATAACTCAATGATGAACCAATAGTACCAAACCGGTACTGAGGGGGGGGGTGAATCAATACAAACAAAAATACAGTCCAAAACCGGTTTGACAACAAATACTCCAAATGATTGGCAAGCAGTGATAATAGTTGAAACAGAGTGCAACCGGTAAGACCCAGAATAACTAAAACAATCATAAACCGGTCACTCACTAAGCTTTCCTCTTAGCTCAATACTATAGTACCATTACACCCTCATGCATGAACAGGTAAACTATCATCAGATCTTTACAATAGTTAGTTCAGTATGTTTTGTAGACAGGCATAAAGCACATAACCATTATATGCTCAACAGGTAATAACAAAGCATCACAATACAAAAGCATCACACATGACACACATATTTTCACGTGGAAACCCAACAGGGAAAAACCACAGTGGGGATGAATACCCACAAGCTGCTTTTTGAACTCTTTAGAAGTCCGCTCTGTTAGGAGCCTTGTCTGGTTAAAGACATTACAATAGGTTCTGCTAGGAACCGATCTTGTTAGGGATCACCCAGTTAAGGGATGGCTACAATACCCAGTTAAGGGTTAAACCTGGTTAGGGTTACCTTGTTAGAGGATTTCAAGAACTCAATAGCTAAAGGATCTCCAGAGCTCTATAGCTTCCCAAAACTCATTAACTTCGAGTTACCCTGTTAAGGGATTTGAATCAAGCCGGTTAAAGCTACCCTATTAAGGGATTTGTATCAAGCCAGTTAAGGCTACCCTATTAAGGGATTTCACAATTGTTGAAGTGGTTAAAGATCAATAGGAATTACAATGATCTGGTAACAACACTGAATGCTAATGCAGATCCGTTTTGGCTCCTCTTCACCTTCTACACATTCACTTTGTAGGTATCTCTTCTCTCCTTTGGTCTGGAAAGAATCACATATCACTTCCCTTGGATACACACTCACAACTTTTACCAACAACCTTAGAAAGAAACACAACATCGACCTTATAGGAAACAGACAGGTCGGTAGCAAAAACCCTAAACCCTAAACTTGTTAGGTTAAGCAATTCAAGCAGTTCAATCCTGACCATTGAATCATACTGCATTAAATGCAACAGTCTTGAATCGATCTCAAGACATTCTCCATCGTCCATTATCCACCAATTTCATGGCGGCTGATAACCCATCACGCGTTATCACCGTTTGACAAACTTCGCACATTCCCGAGGTAGATAGGAATAGTCTTCTTCATGCAAGATCCTTCACGGGCATAGAGCTTACGTGGAAACACGACCTGTTCTTCGTTATATTGTTAACTCATCACACACAGATCACCGTTTGAGTCACACAGGCTTGAGGTACTCCAACCAGAAATCCTGAAGTGGAAACTACCTACCAACCAGTAGTCACGCAGTGCTTCCATGTGCCGGTTCATCTTGAACAAATATACCGCTTCACTTTGGCATATATACCGGTTCACACATATGCCAGTTCTCTCTTCTCACATATCACATATGTCGGTTCACTTCATATCACATATTGACATCAATGACAACATACAATATCATTATGTCCTTATACTGGTTCACATAATGCCAACAATCTCCCCCTTTGGCATTGATGGCAATATACAAAGATATCTCTCTGCTTCACATCTTCTTCCCCATTTCCTGCAGATATCTTTTCCGCTTCACTCCTTCTCCCCCTTTGACAACAATGCCAAAGTGGATGCACAAGCATCCTTGTTCCATTATGTTGCTCCCCCTGAGGAGTAACATCCTTCAACACATCAATCAATAAAAAAAAAATTGACTATGCAATACCTGATTGATGTGGAACAAATACTTTTAGTTCACCTCCTGAAGGGGTAGTACCCCCAATTCACCTCTTAAATGCACAAATGTAGCCTTTGGGAGAGGCTTGGTGAATATGTTTGCTAACTGCTCCTTACTGGAAACATGTTCCAGTGCAATCTCTTTATTCTGAACCTTTTCCCTCAAGAAATGATACTTAAGCTCAAAATGCTTGGTTCTAGAATGTAAAACCGGATTCTTTGAGATATTGATAGCACTTGTGTTATCATAGAATATACTTACCAGTTCAGATACATGGATTTTGAAGCCATTTAAAACATGCTTCATCCAGATTGTCTGAGTGCAGTTTATGAAAGCTGCAACATACTCCACTTCCGTTGTAGACTGAGAGATACAACTCTGCTTTTTACTCATCCATGAGACCAGTCTACCGTCGAGAAATAATGCACCACCGGTTGTGCTTTTCCAGTCATCCAAATTACCTGCCCAATCAGCATATGTGAACACTTTCAGATTGAAATCATTGTTGTATGGCTACCACAATCCATAGTCAAATGTTCCCTTCAGATACCTAAGAATCTGCTTGACTACAATCAAGTGGGATTCTCTTGGACTTTCTGGAACCTTGCAGTAATGCCAACTGCATGTGCAACATCCGGTCTACTATGCACTACATAATGTAACTTACCAATCATTAATCGGTATTCCTTCTCATCAACCAGTGTGGAATCATCCTCTTTTGTCAATTTGCAACCGGTCACCATCAGTGTACCAACTGGTTTTCTATCTTCCATGCCAAAAGTCTTCAACATCTCTTTGACATATTTGGACTGAGTGATAAAGATTCCATCTTTCATCTGCTGGATCTGCAGTCCAATGAAGAACTTAATCTCCCCTATGAGTGACATCTCAAACTATTTCTTCATCTCATCAACAAACTCATGACTCATCTTGTCATCTCCATCAAAGATAATGTCATCAACAAAAACCTCACAGATCAGGATCTGATCTCCTTCAGACTTCAAGTAGATATTGCTATCTTCACTTGTTCTCTCAAATCCAATCTTCACAAGATGGGAATGAAGGTGCTCATACCATGCCCTAGGTGCTTGCTTTAGACCATATAAGACTTTATGTATCCTGCACACCATATCACTATCTTCAGATAGGGAAAACCCATCTGGTTGCTCTATATACCTCCTCTTCAAGTACACCATTTGGGAATGCAGATTTTACATCTATTTGATATACTTTGAACCTTTTAAAAGTTGCATATGCAAGAAGCATACGAACTCCTTCCAATCTGGCTACAGGAGCAAAGGTTTCTCCATAGTCTTCTCCTTCTTCTTGAGCATATCCTTTGCACACAAATCTGGCTTTATTCCTAATCAGTGTGCCATCCTCATTCAACTTGTTTCTAAACACCCATTTGGTGCCAATGACATTTTTATGCTCCGGTCTAGGTACCAAGGACCATGTACCATTTTTCTCTATCTGGTCAAGTTCCTCCTCCATTGCCTTGATCCAGTCTCCATCTTTATGAGCCTCTTTGAATGATTTGGGCTCAAATTCAGAGAGCATACATGAGTTTTCTTTGACCTTTCTTCTTGTAAGGATTCCTGCATCCTTATCTCCTATGATCTGCTTAGGATCATGATTCAGCTTGACATACCGAGGAATGGTCTTGACTGGTTCTTCTTGCTTTTCCTCTTCATCCTCATCTTCATCAGTATCATCATTCACCGGTTCAGGAACACTGTTACTGGTACTTGGTTGACTAACAACCGATTGATTTACAGCTTGCTCATTGCTGGTTTCCTCAATTTTCTCAGAGGATTCATCAATTCTTACATTGATACTTTCCATAATTCTATGAGTCCTATTGTTGTAACACTTGAAAGCTTTACTCTTGGTGGAATATCTTAGGAATATTCCCTCATCACATTTAGCTTCAAATTTGCCCTGATGTTCACTCCTCTTGATGTAACATTTGCTACCAAATACCCTAAATTAGCTGACCACAGGTGTCTTACCGGTCCAATACTCATAAGGAGTTTTGTCCTTACCTTTCTTGATGAGTACTTTGTTCATAGTGTAGACTACAGTGCTCACCGCTTCTCTCCAAAAGGTGTGAGCTACCTTTCCTTGAATCAACATGGTTCTAGCTGCTTCAACCACAGTCCGGTTATTCCTCTCTACTAGGCCATTCTGTTGTGGAGTCCGGGGGGCAGAAAGTTGCCTTTTGATGCCAAATACTTCATAGTACTTGTTGAATTCACCGGAAGTGAATTCCCCTCCTTGATTGGTTTTGAGACACTTGATTCTTTTACCGCTTTCCTTCTCCACTAATGCTCTGAAAGCCTTAAATTTCACAAAGGCTTTAGACTTGTCTTTCAAGAATGTGACCCACATCATTCTTGAGCAATCATTAGTGAGAATCATGAAGTACCTATCACCCTGCACACTTCTAGTTTTTATAGGACCACACAAATCAGTATGCACAAGATCAAGCAAGTTGTCAGTAGTGAAAGATTTACCTTTAAAGGTTGAGGAAGACATTTTCCCCAATTGACACTCTCTGCACAAGGTATTATCCGGTTTTCTTAGCACCGGCAACCCTCTAACTGCTTTGATCTTACTAGCCTTCACAATGTTATCAAAGTTTACATGGTAGAGTCTCCTATGCCATATCCAGCAATCATCAAGCTTAGCCATAAGACATGTACTTATATTTGCATTCAGATGAAATAGGTTACCTTTGGTCTGCATGCCGGTGGCCACCAATTCACCATCTTTTCCTTTGATTCTGCAAACTCCATTCTTGAATTCTAGAGTGAGGCCACTGTCATTTAGCTAGGCAACACTCAGAAGGTTGTGTCTGAGACCATCAACCCAGTACACATTGTCAGCACTACTCTTTCCATTCAGAGAGATGGACCCTCTGCCTTTGACCATGCATGGTGCATCATTGCCAAAGCGAACCACACCACCATCATACTCCTCCAAGGATAGAAACTTTCTCTGGTCACCTGTCATATGGTGAGAACAACCACTGTCAATGATCCACTCATTGGAATTATCAAACCGAGAGACAAGAGCCTTCTTGTCTACCACATCTTCCTTTACAACAACAAACACAATGTCTTCATTCTCTTCATCTTCTGATTCCTCATCTGTGACACCTTCATCAACTACCACAAAACAGTTTCTCCGGTTTCCTCCTTTGAATTTCCTGAACCTTTCTGGTTTGTCCTTGTTATCGCCATTAGGATAGTTTATAGCTGTATATGGTGAAAATGGATAAACAATAATAACAATATTGAAAGGCTAAATGAATTCAACCACAAAACCCTAGCCTAACAACAACAAAGATCCACCATAACATATGAAGATTACCTAAGACAATGCAAATCAAATGAAATCACAAAGATTATACCATCACATGTCCAATAGGGTTTGGATCTCCATTCTTCCTATCTCCATTGATCTTGCTTGATATATTTGCTCTCAGATTTTATGTGCACAAGAGCTCAACAAAGAACGGAATGTGGTTGCAAGTAGGATCGTAGTGTAGTCAAGTCATTAAGATGATTCATTAGAATGCATAGAATGATTAGGGTTGATAATGAAGGAAGCATCCTCTTATATAGAAGACACTATATGAAATGGAGGGATAAGATTGAGAGGTGTAAAAGGAGGTCGGCTATGATTAGAGGGTAGGTAAAAGAAATAATAAAATAATGAAAGGGGTAGGTAGTGTATGAATTAAGAGATGAATGACATGTGTCATAGGTAGAAAAGGTTAATGACTTAATTAAATAAATAAAGATTTATTTAATTAATAGAAGGAGTGGGATCAATTAAATAAATAAGATATTTATTTAATTTAGGAAAAGGATAATTTAAATAAATAAATGTATTTATTTAAATGAGAACTAAGGCTAGAAGAGGATAAATGAATTAATTAAATAAATAAAGATTTATTTAATTAATAGAAGAATTAAGCTTAGATAATTAAATAAATAAAATATTTATTTAATTAGACTGGACAATTTTGGGTGTCTACATTTTGCCCCTCTTTGAGACAATGCGGCCTGTCGCGTTGTTTCAAAGAAGATAAGATGAACTGATACAGAGTTTCCCCAAGATGGGAATGATATGCCCCCTCGAGAGATTGGATGAAAATGTCTGAAAAGATCACAGACAATCTCTCGATAAGAAAGACGGGATAGAATGGATTGACCGGATAAAGTGACAAAGTCACGGGATAATGAAGGATGACTCGGGAAATGAGGGCTAAGACTAGGACTAGGGCAGTCTATAAGATAGACCACGAGGGAAAATACATCCTCATTTTCATCCACACATCCACGAGAGCAGAGTGCAGAGTGAAATAGAGCAGCAACAGTCAGCAATGATGGCCTTTGTTCACAGATTCGACCGCGTTCGCCGATTTCAGAGGCCAGTAGAGGCAGGAGAGTCGGTAAGTACCACAAAACCTCGTTGTACGTTGATGCATTTATTGTTGTCATTAATGCATGCTAGATAGGGTAATAAATGCGCTTAGAATAGGGTCCAAAAAAATGTCAAAAACGTGTAGGCGTGTCTGCATTGGTGCTAGGCGTGTTTATGCTCGCGAGGCGCGTTTGTGTTTGTGCCAAGCACGTCTATGTTGAAAAACGCGTCTGTGCAAAATACGGCCGCGTCTATGATGTGTAGGCGCATCTATGCCAAAAAGGCACGTCTATGTCGCCCAGGCGCGTCTGTGTAAAACAGGCGCATTTATGCAGTCTTCAAGCGCGTTTATGTCAGGAAAGCGCGTTTGTGTCCAAAAAAATATGAATTTGGGTCTTCTAGGTCAAATTGGCAGTTCTGTGATGAACATATGCTGTCGATTGGATAAGCTGCTGAGAGGATACACTCAAGCAGGTCCTCTAGGGAAGACTAGGATTGCAAATAGGGCTAGGATTGACAATTCTGTGATAGAACATACGTTGCCAATTAGGAAACTACTCAAGAGGATTCACTCAAGCATAGGCCCTAGGATAAGATAGATCAAGGCACTTTGTGATGAACAGTGAGTACCAAGATATAGTACTTTGTGATGAACAAGGAGTACTAAAATATGAGCAACACTTTGTGATGAATAGGGAGTGCAAATGTGAGCAGCACTTTGTGATGAATAGGGAGTGCCAAACACGTAGTACTTTGTGATGAACAGGGCGTACCACTAGGATAGAAGCAACACTTTGTGATGAACAGTGAGTGTCACTAGGACTAAGATGATTGATTTGTGTAACTATTGGAGTATTTTCCTATGCTAGAATCACGGGAGAGATTTCCATCGACTCAAAGGTTGCAACCTGAGTTGACAACTGAGGACCGAGCTGCGATTGAGGCTATGGGATTGAGACATATTCTGTATGTGCCTGAGTTTCGGGCGAACGTGGGATTGCTGACTGCACTGGCGGAGAGGTGGCACTCTGAGACTTGCACTTTTCATTTGCCGATGGGGGAGATGACAGTCACCTTGGAGGATGTATACAGGATTATGCAGATATCGATTGATGGGGAGCTGATTCCGTACAATCGAGATGGAGACAGGGATGCCCTTAGATGAGTGTTCTAGGATCTGGGACTAGAGATGAGGGTGGGCCATGTGGCATGGGATACCATGACATGGACAGGATTAGCACTACCAACAGTGTTGGTAGGAGTTATCAGTGGGTTCCTCTATCCGGATAGGGTGACACGAGGGGTGGCTGCAGAGGACACAGGGGCCAGGAGAGATGATCTTGGGGTGAGTCCTTCTAGGGATCAGACTTTGTTGAGGCCAACTGGCTCTAAGGGAGGGAGTTCATCATAGCCGTAGAGGGCTCCCTATGTATCAGTATTGTACCATTTTTGTATGATGATGTAGACACATGCAGGTGATTGTAGCCATATGATTTTGACATCATTGTATCATAACACTTTATATATATATATATATATATATATATATATATATATATGAGATGATTCATCTTTGCGGCAGCTATATGCATGTGTACCTATGTGATGAGATGTTTCATGATGTATGTTTCTATGTGATGCTTATGATATGGATGCAAATATGTACATGATGAAATGCAATATATTTTTTCTTTTATGTTTTATATGTGTATGCATGATGCAAATGTGAATGTATGAAATGCAAATGAATATGATAATGCAAATAACTATTTACATGATGAGAATATAAAATGTTCTAACATGTGTTGTGTGTAGGATGTGATGCAATTGTGATATCTATATGTATGTATGGAATGCTAACATGTGATAATGCAGGTGCAACTACATGAAATACAAATGTTTTTGGCGTGTCATTATACTCAGTCATGTGATAGCAGGCTATGCGGACTCGAGAAGGATGATGGAAGTCAATCATGAAAGGGGGATGACAGACAGAAGATATGAAAGTGAAAGAGTTTCTTGTGCGTTATCATCATTGAGCTTTATTATGGCAAGTAGGTTATGACAATTGAGGCATATGTTCGACCCAGAAAGTCATTGTACCTATTTGCAGGGAGATAAGATAGTCACAAACAAGGAATGCCCCAATTCATACTAGACTCACAGTGTCCTCATATCCTTGGACAAGTCATAGCATTACTAAGAGATAATCCACAAACAACAAATACAAATAGGTGACGATACCCCATCCTCGCCTTTCTAGTCAAAGACATCTTGGAGATAGAATCTCTAGTCAAAGAAATCTCGGAAAAGCTAAAAGACATGTCACCAAAAAAGATGAAATCAAAAGAAAACCAAGACTCGACACCAACATCCATTGTAGTCCTCAAATTTAGTGTCTCTTGTCACTTGTATAAGTCTTATTTGATTGTGGTCACAATGTTTACTTTCACAAAAAGGATAGATAGCATGGAACCATATGTTGTCTGAGTCTATTGAAATATTTGATTTGTTGAAGCCCATTGTTGCTGCTGTGTCTCATCTGAAACTGACTGAATCCATGAAACTGATACTTTATTGCGGAGAAGATGAAACTTTATTGCGGATCTGTGATGCAAATGTTGCTTTATTGCAGATTGTGCGTGGATAGACTGAAGAAAGTTGGAAGAAATTATACTCCTTGAAACATGTGATGTTCTTAGTTCCACACCCATTACTAGACATAGGATTTTCCTTAGCCACAGATAGGAGCTGATTTATTATGGATGGAAAGGGAAGTGAAAAGGGAGGTTTATTATGAATGGCTAACCAATCTTGGGTAGATCAATAACAAGCCATGATGGGAATGGGTAAGTTTATTATGAACGAATAGGTTGTGAGTGTGTGCAAAGTGAAAGGATGAAAGTGAATCCTGAAGGAGGGAGGAGCAATGTCTCTACACATGGCGCTGGTGACCCAGTTTTCACCATGGTACTTGCCCAGGGCGCCACCGAAGTGGTTTTCACCATTGGACGAAATTATTTCTCTTTACTTTTTTTGATTTTTCAATATTTTTTGTGTCACAAGGCGCCTGTTTGCCAGGTTTTCACCAAGTAACGATTTTTATGTTTTTATAATTTTTTTGTATTTTTTAATTTTTGATTTTTTTGTATTTGTGAAATTTTTGATTTTTTTGTATTTTTTGACTTGGGATACTCTAAAGAGCTATGTATAAAACCTGCAAAGGTGCATGCTATTGATAGGATCCTCCAAAGGTTCACCTTCTGTAGTTGAGAGCTGATATGCCCCAGATCCATATGCTGCTGTGATGATTTAAGGACCAAGCCAATTTGGTTTGAACTTGCCCTTCTTCTCTCTGTCTTGCTGATTTTTGGGGTTTTCTCTGAGAACCAAATCACCTACCTCAAATGTGCGAGGCTTGACCTTGTGATTGTAGCTGCGACTCATTCGTTGTTGGTAAGCCTTGAGATGATTAAAAGCAGTTTGTCTTTGTTCATCCAGTAGTTCCAGTTCTTGTAAGCAAGAGACCGTATAGTCTTCATCACTGATGATGTTTTGCAAAGAGACCCGTAAAGAGGGTAGCTCGACCTCAATAGGCAAGATGGCTTCAACGCCGTAGACAAGTGAATAGGGTGTAGCTCCTGTAGGTGTGCGGACACTTGTGCGGTATGCCCAAAGTGCAGGATTAAGTTGGATATGCCAATTACAACCAGCATCGTCGACTGTCTTTTTAAGGATTTTAAGGATTGTCTTATTAGACGCCTCAGCTTGACCATTACCTTGGGGATAATATGGCATGGAGAAATGATGTGAAATATGGAAGCGATCACAGATTTCACAAACATCCTGGTTTTTGAAGGGACACCCGTTATCAATGATAATGGAAACAGGAATACCGTATTGACAAATGATATAGTTGAGAATGAACATAGCAATCTATTTTCCAGTGACTTGTGTGAGAGGCACGACTTCAATCCATTTTGTGAAATACTCTGTGGCAGTGATAATGAATTTATGACCATTGGAAGAAGGAGGATGAATCTTGCCTATGAGATCGAGTCCCCACTGACAAAAGGGCCAAGGAGACGCAATTGGTTGAAGTTCTTGTGCTGGCGTATGTATGAGGTCTCCATGAATTTGACATTGCTTACATTTCTTGACAAACTGATATGAGTCCTTTTCCATATTGGGCCAGTAATATCCAGTCCTGATGAGTTTCTTGGCTAAGGTAGGACCACTAGTATGTGGACCACATATCCCTTCATGTACTTCACGTAACACAATCTGAGCTTCATCGCTTTCTAAACATCTAAGAAGAGTGCCATCTAGACCTCGCCGGTACAGGATATCAGCTAAAATGACATATCGAGAGGATTGGCGAATGAAAGTGCGATGTTGGTTATTTGATAAATTAGGAGGTAGGGTATTGTCACGAAGGTATGTGAAAATGGAACCATATAACTGGGACTCGAGACCAACAACACATATAATCTTAGTAGGAATGATTTCATATGAAGGAACCAAAAGGTTATCCACCAAGAACTCATAACGGGTCTCATTTGGAGGTAGATTAATCAGTGAAGCAATTGTAGCCATGGCATCTGCGGCGCGATTCTGCTCTCTTGGTATCTGCTCAAAATCTATCTTGGTGAAGTGTTGTTTCAAGTCATCCACCATTTGTTTGTAAGGCATTAATTTTTCATCTTTTGTTTGGTAATCATCAGTTGCTTGACGGATTACAAGTTGAGAGTCCCCAAAAACACGAAGTTCCTAGATCTTCCACTGAACTGCAATCCGTAATCCAGTTGTTAATGCCTCATATTCGGCTATATTGTTAGTGCAAGGAAATGATAAGAGGTATGATTTTGGTATAGAATCCCCTTGAGGAGTTATAAAGAGGATGCTAGCTCCTGCCCCATGCTATGTGTATGAGCCGTCGAAGTATAGTTGCCATGGCTTTGCATGTGACATTGTTAAAATGGATTCTTCTGGAAATTCTGAACTTAGAGGAACATCATCTATCATGGGAGAATCTGCTAATTGATCTGTGATGGTTTGTCCTTTTATTGCTTTTTTGTCCACATACTCGATGTCAAATTCACTCATGATCATTACCCATTTGGCTAGTCGCCTAGTAAGTGTTGCTTTATTGAGAAGGTATTTTAATGGATCAATTCTTGCAACCAACTTAGTCTTATGAGTGAGCATGTAATGTCGTAATTTCTGTGAAGCAAAGACCATGGTGAGACATGCACGCTCAATTGGTGTGTAGTTTATCTCATATCCCACCAATGTGCGACTGATATAGTACACTACTTTTTCCTTGCCCTCCGCAATTTGTTGTGCTAAGGGTGCCCCCAGTGCTATTGGAGTAGCTGATATGTATAGTAATAGAGGCTGATCTGGAACTGGTGGCATCAAAACTGGCGGATTCAGAAGATAATCTTTGAGCGTTTGGAAAGCCTGTTGACAATTATCATCCCATTTGAATTTGATGTTTTTATGTAGCAAGTGCTGAAAAGGATTACACTTATCTGCAAGTTGTGCTATGAATCTTCGTATGGACTGGAGTCTGCCTTGTAAAGACCGAAGTTGACTGATATTTCTTGGTGGTTGCATCTCCAAGATGGCCTTGACTTTTGCTGGATCTGCTTCGATTCCTCTTTTGGATACAATGAATCCTAGGAGCTTCCCGGAGGTTACTCCACAGACACATTTCTTGGGGTTTAATCTTACTTTGTATTTTTCCAACCGATCAAAGATGACTGAAAGTATGCCTAAATGTGTATTTCTGTCTATTGATTTTCCCAAGAGGTCGTCGACATAATCTTCCACAGTTACGTGCATGAGATCATGAAAGATAGTAGTCATGGCTCTTTGATATGTAGCACCTGCATTTTTTAGCCCGAAGGGCATGACATTCCAGCAGAAAGTTCCCCACGGACAAGTGAATGATGTTTTGTGTTGATCCTTGGGTGCGATCCTTATTTGATTATAACCAGAGAATCCATCCATCAACGATAACATTTCATGACCTGCTGTGAGATCGACAATCAAGTCAATATTTGGTATTGGGAAGTCATCCTTTGGACAAGCTTTGTTAATGTCTCTGAAATCTGTACATATTTTGATGCTGCGATCTGGTTTACTGACATGCACTAAGTTGGAGATCCATTCAGGATAATCAATTGGGCGTATGAATCCGACGTCCAATAATTTCTTAAGCTCTGCTTTGACCAATAATGCAACTTGTGGATGCATCTTTCTTAATTTTTGTTTCACTGGTTTTGCCCCTGGTTTAACTGTCAAATGATGTATTACCAAATCCAGGTCTAATCCAGGCATATCAGCGTATGACCAGGCAAAGTTGATCTGTCGTTCTTTGAAGAAACTTATGAATTTTGACCTTTTTGACTCTGTCAATGATTGAGCCAGGAATATGTTGTGTGGAACCTCTTCTATACCAATGTTTGTTTTGATAGTCTCCTCTACCAACATGGATGACTTTTCCTCATATGATGCTGAGAGAATGTCAAGCCTTCCATCTTCGAGTGCCTCAGAGAGGTTTTCGCCCTCAGATACATCCTTTCTTTTTACTTTTTTGGGGTCAGATAGTGCCACAGTGTGGTTTTCACCATAAGACCCTTGGTTTGTTCTTATTTTCACATTTTTGCGACTGGAAGGTCTGACACCCTCACCAAAATATGCCACGCTATTGAGTTCTATAGTGTATCCCGCTTTATGGTCCCCAGGAGGAAGATCATCTCGTATGTCAAGATAGTCAATAAAAGCTTCATCATTTTGGAATGTGTCAAACTATGCAGGTCCTTCATGATCCCAGTCAATGAGTTGGTGGTGAACAAGGGGAAGGCCTTTAACGTCTTCGAAGTTAGTGGGGCTAAGAGTGAAGATGCAGTTATATTTGGGTATGTCAAGGTAATTATCGAGGTCATTGATGGAACTCTCCTCATCAGTCTCGATTGCGAATGAATCCAAATTATCATCACTAGTAGTGCATTCTGGGACAGGTGTTCTCATCCTATGTGATTTCAACCTAGGACCTTGAGACAAGGACTGTGTGGAATCCTCATGGGTTGTTTGTTGACCAACTTTGAAATTTTTATAAAATTCCTCTTCTTCTGTGGATTCATCTGGCTCTCTGAATATCTCGGTGAGCTCGTAGTCACTGGAGGATTCCATTCCCATTTGTTGGAGTCTGTGGAATAGCGACCCTCTTGTTGAATTTTGGCAGCTTTGATTTGTAAGACTTCTCCTGTCCTTTGAGTGTGGACCTTGGAAGTCAAGAAACCAAGTCCCTTCAAGCGTTCCTTTTTGAATATCAATTCAGGTTGTAAAGGTTCAATGATGCCTTCCTTTCGTAACCCAAGAGGGCTTTTTCCATCATACCCAAATTTTTGTAGGATCTTGAAACCTTTTCCATATTTCTCACATGGTAAAATGATGTGATCTTGTGTGTCATCTTCAATGTCTTTGTAAAGCATTTTGTATAAGTCTTCCTCTTCCAGTTCACCCCATCTTTGAAAGGTAGTAGGGTCCCATTTGAGTACCATGATGGATACTTGCTTGTTAGGATGTGGTTTTCCATATTCTTTTGGGGAACTCATGACTTGTTGTAAGTACATGGTTTGATTTAAAGTGTATTCCCCCATGCCCTTGTCTTGAAATTTGCCTTTAAGCTCACCTTGTTTTGATGTCGAAGGCTTCAATGACTCAGGATCAATGTATGCTGAAGAAGGAATAGCTTCACGATTACTGGGAATGATGGTATCAGTTTTTGATCTCATGTTATTGCAGTATATGAACGGATTAGGATCACCGTTAACTGTTACTTCTACTCCATTGTGAGGAAACTTAATGCATTGGTGATATGTAGATGGGATTGCCCTCATTTCATTAATCCAATGACATCCTAGCAATATGTTATAAGTGAGATCTAGATCTAGGACTTGACAAACCACATCCTTCGTAACTGGCCCAACTCTGAGAGGTAAGGTGACTGTGCCCTTGGACGAACGCTCTTCATCATCATATGCCTTGATGGTGATTTGATTTGTAGAATTCACAACTTTATTAGAATATCCCAATTGTTTAATTGTGCTCAATGTACAAATGTTTAGACTTGCTCCTCCATCTATCAGGACTCGTTTTATTCGATGTTTGTGTATGAAGGCTTCAATGTGTAGTGGTGCATTATGTGGCTGACTTACGGAGGTGTCATCAGCTTCTGTGAATGTAAGAGAGTGTGGAATGGAAAGGTATCCCACCATGGCTTGTAACTGGTACACGTTCAGATCAGTAGGAATGACAATTTCTCTCAAGGTTTTGTCAAGAATAGCTTTATGTGCGGGGGATATGCGTAGGAGCTCAAGAATGGAGATGAGTGCGGGTGTCTTCCCTAACTGTTCTACAAGGTCATACTCAGGTTTGGTTGATGAGGAAGTGGTGTTCTTGGCTGGAGCACCTTGCAAAGTGATTTTACCTCGACGGGTTGTAACATGACATTCAGAGGTAGGTTCAGAAGAAGATCCAATGCCTTTTAAGACAATCTTGGGTCTCTGGGTAGAATTCTCAGGGTTTTTGTCCTTGATGATAATGGTAGAGATGTAATTGTGCATCGAAATGTGATTGATAGTTGAATCATAGTTATAGGATGCTCTGGTATAGTTGGTTTGGTCATCTGTGACTTTAGCTTTTCCTTTGTCATGTTTTGGGAATGGTTCCTTAAACATCTCATGTTCTTGATTGGATGAGTGTCCTTCAATCTCAATGTCACCTCTATCAATAAGATCTTGTATGATGTTCTTCAGTCGATGACAATTTCCTGTCTTATGACCCTTGCTCTTATGAAATTCACAATACTCATCATCATTCCACCAATTTGGTTTAACCTTTGGTTCATATGGAGGAAAATCTGGAACTGTGATTACCTTGTTTGCCACTAGCTTCTTGAAGACTAACTCAAGTGGTTCTCCCAATGGAGTGTACTTCCTTCGTGAACTGGAATTTGTTTGAGTATTCACTTGATTGTTTGTAGAACTTGATCCAGAAAAAATGAATCTGGGTCGCACTGTGTTGGCGTCAACAACACCATCATTGACTGTGTTCTTGTTTCTATTCCAAAATCTCGGCTTGTCTTTTCCTTTAAAGTCATCTTTGTTTTCCTTGAATATATTAATGACTCCTTGTTCAATTAGGACCTTCTCTATTGCTAAGCCTTTTTCAATGATGTCCTTGAAGGTAGACAAACAAGCTTTCCTTAGATCATAGCCAATGTCTTTGTTAACATTTTGTGTGAACATCTCTACCATTTGTTTTTGTGGAATTTCACAAGAGCATCTGCTGGCTATATTTCTCCATCTTTGTAAAAATGATGCAAAAGACTCTCCCTCTTTTTGCTTGGTGTTGCACAAAGTAGTGACTGATATGTCTGTCTCTATGTTGTAGGAGAAATGTTGAATAAATGCCTCTGCTAAGTCACCCCATGACTTAATTCCAGGTGGAAGTTGGGAGAACCATTCCATAGCTTGATCGCCTAGGCTCTGTGGGAATAATCTCATCAAATATGTCTCTTCTGCTGCTACCTCAATGCAAGCTATGAAAAATTGTCTTATGTGTGCCTTAGGATCCCCTTTTCCTCTATACTTATCAAATTTAGGTGTCACAAAGTGTGTAGGAAATGGAGGCATTGGAATACTCTTGTCAAATGGATAAGGACATATGTCTCTCATTGTGTATGTTGGCTTTGGTGTATTTATGTCCTCCATTTTCTTTTGTAAGTCCCTGATTTGTTGTTCCAAATTGTTCTTAGGTGGAGATTGACTTCTTGGACCATACCCTATGCTTGAGGCACCAATTGGAGGAGGAGCATGTTGCATATATGGATGATATTGATCATACACATGTTCATATGGAGGAGGTCTATAATGATGCTGCATATATGGACCACTTGGTATAGATTCATGTTGAGGAACGAAATATCTGCTTTGTCCATGTATACCATACTCTACAGGCATGTCATGTTCTAATGTGTTGCCCCCAAATTTGACACGAGGTTTCCTTGTGTCCAAATTTTGAGCATGCCTTTGAATATCCAATTGCTTTGGTGGTTGATCCTTAGCATTGGTATGCGATTGAGCATATCTTTCTGCATAAGACTTCCATAATGGTCTGCGAAGGTGAGTATCATATGCTTGACCATGTGTATGTGGGACCTCTAGTTTTTGAAACAAAGATGATGGTGATTCAGGCACAAGATGTGGTCTTCTATTGCCTCCACTATTAGGCCTCCTTTGATCCATGTTGGAGTGAGGTTGTTGCAAAGGTTGATTTTCCATTATTTGAGACATGTCAAAATCATGAGGTATCTTGGCTCCACTTTGTGCCATCATTTGTAAGAAGTATTTTCTATCCCTCCTCATTATTTCCTCAACCAATCGATTGAAATGGGGATTCATAATGGATTCTTCCACGTCTGCTGAATGTACGGAAAAGTTGTCCATATTGTCATTATGGTTAGCATTGTTGTTTGTAGTGTCCATGTTCTCAACATTTGGAATGTTTCTATAGGCATCCATGTCAGGTAATGTGTTATGATCAGTATTGAAAAAGACATCATTGTCATACTCATAGACACTCATGTTTGCGGACTCTTGAGCCTCTTTAGTTTCTCTCCTAGATTTTTGAAGACGGGTTTCAACCATGAACTAGGTATTGACCAAGATGTGTGAGACTAGATGAAAATGGAAAAAGTATGGAAGACCAAGAAATGGATGGGATGTAAATGAATCTGAAGTGTACTTGCAATGTCCAAAGTGTAAGACCAAGTATGTATGTAGTAGAGTAGGTGTGACTTCCAAAGAGAGGATAGTTTCTCTTGATGAGGTAAGTTGACTTTGACTCTAAGTAAGACCAAATGAGACCCAAAGGTGATAGACCTTGATGAGGGACCACTTAGCAAAATGTTGTTGTATGTAATGTGTTGACAAAGTATGATGAGGACAAGCAAGTGACCTTTTGACTCAAGTTTAGACAAATGTGAATGTAATGTAAGGTGTAAAGCAATGATGGATTTTGTGAGACCCAAAGACAGGTTGAATGCTAAATGAAACCCTAGAGAAATGAACTAGGAAGCTCAAGAATTTTGAAACTGACTGTGTTTGTTTGATGGACTATAAAAGTTTTTTAATTCTGAACACAGACGCGCCTATATACTTCACAGACGCGATTTCCTGACACAGACATGGTTTTGTTTAACACAGATGCATTTCTGAGAATTTTGTAAAATGCACTGTTGATTTTGGAAACACAGACGCGTTTTTGCCCTTCACAGACGCGGTTATACAACACAGACACTATTATGTCAGACACAGACGCGTTTCTGCAAAATTTGTGCAATTTTTTTCCAATCTGTGAAGTTCTTTTGTTGTGACTAAATCTGACTGTTTGACTATTTTTCATGACAAGAGGACACAGTGTTGATGAAGACCTAATGTTTGCAAGTGTCTAGACTCAAAATGACTCCAAGAAAAGTGTGTTGTTTGATGTAAAAATGTTTTGCATACACTTGAAGACACAAAAGACACAATGTTTTGCTGTTTGATCTTGAATGTTTAAAATAAGTCAAGCACAATTCTTATGGCTGGCCAAGACAATAGTTGTTGATCCCACATGAGGTTTTACCCTCGAGGCTACACTATTTAGAGCGGATACTTAGATGCTTGATCTCACTGGCTCCACCCTCGACACTCACTTCTCAGGTCAGCCAAGCATCAGTCCCCACGAAAACTCCCTGTGGAGAACTTTGTATCTCTACTAAGAACCGTATGTGTGTGGGCCGCTACTAGAGGTCTGACCTCCTGCCTCAACAACTAGAAGGATTTGGGCTTCTAAAACAAAAAGGTGCTAGTAAGGGCATCCACTCGTGTGGCCATACATGCGGCACTTTCAACTCTGTAAATACAGAAGGCTCCCAGCCGGTAGGGGTTATGCCCTACAACTGATCAAATAAATTTGATCAAACAGGTTTATGGGAAGACATAGTGTCAGTATGAACTAATCAGCACACGTTATCCATAGTTTTCACCATGAATACAGTTGTTTATAGTGGTTCGGAAGAGGTGGGTTTTCCTTGCTACCACTTGGGTCGTTCTCTTCTCACTAGTAGTCCTAATGACCACACGGGAAGACAGACCCTCTAAAGATTAAACAAAAAGAGCTTATTGCTCAAGACACAAAAGACAATGATTCAATTTTAGTGCACCAATTGAAGTGCTTGCTAGTCTATGAAAACAAGGCACACAATAAAAATCCAAAAACCCTTGCCAAGGACCTGCAACAAAGATTTATTAGTAGTTTGGATTGTTTGAAATAATCACCCCTTCCTGCAAGCACACAAGTTAGGTAAATTTTAGATCCAAAAGACTTTGTGAAAATAGGGGCCTTCAACCGAACGATTTTGCTTTCAAGACAAGCTGCACCAATTTCATTAGCTAGATCTGAAAATGTTAGCTCAAAATAAACTAGATCCGAAACCTTAAATGCAAAACCCAAAACTAAATCAATAACTCAAAATTGGAAACTGGTGCACACAGACGTGATTACCTTCAACACGGACGCAACTTAGAGACTCAGATGCGGTTCTGTGAGACACAAACGTGGCTCTAGAACCCAGATGCGACTTCTGGACACAAACGCGTCTAAAAACACCTCAGACGCGACTTATGAACACAAACGCGGTTTCCAAAATCTGCAAAATGAAATGCTGTCGATAACACAGATGCGACTTCAGATGTCGCAGATGCGCCAGAAAATAAAAAACGCGATCCGAAAGTGCGCAAATGCGAATATATCAAAACGCTATCGAAAATGTCAGATCTGCAGCTTCAAAAACACAAAATCTGCAACAAGGATGTTAAATGCAAAAAGGGACAAGAGTCCCACCGGGCGTGCCAAAATGTATATGGTGAAAATGGATAAACAATAATAACAATATTGAAAGGCTAAATGAATTCAACCACAAAACCCTAGCCTAACAACAACAAAGATCCACCATAACATATGAAGATTACCTAAGACAATGCAAATCAAATGAAATCACAAAGATTATACCATCACATGTCCAATAGGGTTTGGATCTCCATTCTTCCTATCTCCATTGATCTTGCTTGATATATTTGCTCTCAGATTTTATGTGCACAAGAGCTCAACAAAGAACGGAATGTGGTTGCAAGTAGGATCGTAGTGTAGTCAAGTCATTAAGATGATTCATTAGAATGCATAGAACGATTAGGGTTGATAATGAAGGAAGCATCCTCTTGTATAGAAGACACTATATGAAATGGAGGGATAAGATTGAGAGGTGTAAAAGGAGGTCGGCTATGATTAGAGGGTAGGTAAAAGAAATAATAAAATAATGAAAGGGGTAGGTAGTGTATGAATTAAGAGATGAATGACATGTGTCATAGGTAGAAAAGGTTAATGACTTAATTAATTAAATAAAGATTTATTTAATTAATAGAAGGAGTGGAATCAATTAAATAAATAAGATATTTATTTAATTTAGGAAAAGGATAATTTAAATAAATAAATGTATTTATTTAAATGAGAACTAAGGCTAGAAGAGGATAAATGAATTAATTAAATAAATAAATATTTATTTAATTAATAGAAGAATTAAGCTTAGATAATTAAATAAATAAAATATTTATTTAATTAGACTGGACAATTTTGGGTGTCTACAATTGCAATATGTCCTATCCGGTTACAAGAAAAGCATTTCAAAGGTAGCTTACCTTTGTATTTACTAGTTCCTTTAGGAAGCTTCCTGGCAAGGAGAGCTTCAAATGCCATCAAAATCTCCTCATCATTCGTTTCTCTTCTCTGACTAGGTTCCCCACTAGTGATAGCCTCTTTTCCTTTTCTGGATGGTATAGCAGAGGCTTTAAATGCTGATTTAGTCTTTTGAACACTGCCATCAAAACTATTTAGCTCATAGGCTGTTAACTTGGCTATGATGGAGTCCAAGGATACTTTAGACTTGTCTATTGATCTCAGCTCCTGAATAGCAGCAACCCTTATTGCATAGACCGGCAATGGGGTTCTCAGGACTTTGCTTACCACAGTAGAATCTTCTATTTTACCACCTGCACTCTTGATTTCTCCAACAACTATTTTGATTCTTATTCCATACTGCTGAATGGTCTCACCTTCAACCATCCACATATCTTCAAACTTCCCTCTCAGGCTTTCTTCCTTAGCCTGTTTCACATGTTCATCACCACCATAGATATTTTCAAGAGCATCCCATACCTCTTTGGGATTTACCTTGTCCTGAACATCGATAAACTCAATGTCAGATAGACTACTAAAGAGGGCTTCCATGACTTGCCCATTTTCTTGAATTTCTCTCTTTTGGTCATCAGTGAGAGTACCGGTAGGGACAACATAGACATTCTCAACATAACTCCAGTGTTGAGCACCCATGCTTCTGATGAATATCTTCATCCTATCTTTCCATATACCGAAATTTTCCCTGTTAAACTTTGGACCTTCCCTCTTCATCATTTGACTGGGATCTTTACCTCAAGTGATTAAGCTTACAACACAGAGGACCTAGAGTGCTCTGATACCAATTGATAACTCAATGATGAACCAATAGTACCAAACTGGTACTGAGAGGGGGGGGTGAATCAGTACAAACAAAAATACAGTCCAAAACCGGTTTGACAACAAATACTCCAAATGACTGGCAAGCAGTGATACTAGTTGAAACAGAGTGTAACCGGTAAGACCCAAAATAACTAAAACAATCATAAACCGGTCACTCACTAAGCTTTCCTCTTAGCTCAATACTATAGTAACATTACACCCTCATGCATGAACATGTAAACTATCATCAGATCTTTACAATAGTTAGTTCAGTATGTTTTTTAGATAGGCATAAAGCACATAACCATTATATGCTCAACAAGCAATAACAAAGCATCACAATACAAAAGCATCACACATAACACACATATTTTCATGTGGAAACCCAACTAAGAAAAACCACGGTGGGGATGAATACCCACAAGATACTTTTTGAACTCTTTAGAAGTCCGCTCTGTTAGGAGCCTTGTCCGGTTAAAGACATTACAATAGTTCTGCTAGGAACCGATCCTGTTAGGGATCACTGGGTTAAGGGATGGCTACAATACTCGGTTAAGGGTTAAACCCGGTTAGGGTTACCTTGTTAAAGGATTTCAAGAACTCAATAGCTAAAGGATCTCCAGAGCTCTATAGCTTCCCAAAACTCATTAACTTTGAGTTACCCTGTTAAGGGATTTGAATCAAGCTGGTTAAAGCTACCTTGTTAAGGGATTTGTATCAAGCCAGTTAAGGATGCCCTGTTAAGGGATTTCACAACTGTTGAAGTGGTTAAAGATCAACAGGAATTACAATGATCTGGTAACAACACTGAATGCTAATGCAGATTCATTTTGGCTCCTCTTCACCTTCTGCACATTCACTTTGCAGGTATCTCTTCTCTCCTTTGGTCTGGCAAGAATCACGTATCACTTCCCTTGGATACACACTCACAACTTTTGCCAACAACCTTAGAAAGAAACACAACATCGACCTTATAGGAAATAGACAGGTCGGTAGCAAAAACCCTAAACCTTAAATCTGTTAGGTTAAGCAATTCAAGCGGTTCAATCCTGACCGTTGAATCATACTGCATTAAATGCAATAGTCTTGAATCGATCTCAAGACATTCTCCATCATCCATTATCCATCGATTTCATGGTAGCTGATAACCCATCACGCGTTATCACCGTTTGACAAACTTCGCACATTCCCGAGGTAGATAGGAATAGTCTTCTTCATGCAAGATCCTTCACGCGCATAGAGCTTACAAGGCAACACGACCTGTTCTCCGTTATACTATTAACTCATCACACAAAGATCACTGATTGAGTCACACAGGCTTGAGGTACTCCAATCAGAAATCCTGAAGTGGAAACTACCTACCAACTAGTAGTCACATAGTGCTTCCATGTGCCGGTTCATCTTGAACAAATATACTGCTTCACTTTGGCATATATACCAGTTCACACATATGCTGGTTCTCTCTTCTCACATATCACATATGCTCGTTCACTTCATATCACATATTGACATCAATGACAACATACAATATCATTATGTCCTTATACCGGTTCACATAATGCCAACAAGAAAGAATCAAATTATCCTCCTCCACGACAGGGGGGAATCTTTAGCAAAAAGATTAGAGTAGAACTGACGAGCCTCATGAGACATAGTTGGCAAAGATGAAATCTGAATCCCTTCTGAGGAAACCAAAGAGGAAATATACCCCTTATTATGTCGAGCCTGGACAAAGTGTTAGAAAAAAGCAGTATTCCTATCCCCTTCCTGAAGCCAATCAACCCGAGCCTTCTATTTCCAAAACATCTCCTCACGAAGATCCCATTCCTCCACATTGCACAAAGTACGGGACTCAGCTATACCAAGAGCATATGAGAAACCATTAACCCGGATCTGGCGAGTAACACAACAAGATGTTCCAAGGCACTCTTCTTCCTGGACTTAAGATTACCAAAGCATGACACATTCCATCTCTTAAGGTGATACTTGACATACCAAAGTTTCTTAACAAAGAAATACATGGTTGTGCCAAAAGTGGGACCCCTCTCTCTCCACCACTTAGCCACTAAGTCATGCAGTGAAGAGTCCCGGAGCCACATAAGCTGAAACTTAAAAGGAGGATTCTTTGGGGCCACAAAAGAAGAAGCGAAAAATTTAATAGGCCAGTGATTAGAGCCTTTCCAGTCAATAATTTTAGAAGAAGTAACCAAACCACCACCAACCAAAAAATAGGAGACAAAAAACCTATCCAACCGTTCACAAATCGCTTCCTCTCCACTGTGTCTATTATTCCAAGTAAAAATCTTATTAGAGGGCTTAACATCCAGTAAAGCGAGCAAATCCACCTGAGCACAACAAAATTAGAAGCTAGACCCAATCGAGGCAATCCTCCTCTTTTCTCCTCCAGACTCAACACATAATTAAAATCACCTCCTAAGATCCAAGGAAGATAGGGAGCACAAGAGCGGACAAACCTAATATGCGCCCAAAGCTGGGTTTTACCTCAGATATCAAGTTGAACATAAACATTAGAAATTAGAATCATCTCACCAAAGTACAAAGTGGAAGCCACCATGGAAATAGAAGAATGACTAGAAATCTACTAGAGAGGAACAATCTTACGAGGATCCCAGAAAAGAGCCAAACCTCCAAAATTACCATGAGACCCAATGCATTGACACTGTCCAAAATACCATATACGAGAAGAATACTAAAGCATGACATCAACATAAACCTTATTCTTCTAAACATAGAAGATGTCCGGAGAATGAACTGCAACCAAGTCATGAATAGCCCTTTGATGGGAGGTGCTATTCAACCCCCTTACATTCCAAGAGAGAACAATCGTGGAGGAGGAGGAGAAAAGTGAGAATCAATGGTCTTAACAGACCTAGACTCCAATAAATCTCCAGTAAGTTTAATCTTTTCCAGATCCTTCTTATGCCCAACAGTAGAAGAAGGTACAAAGGGACCTTTCTTAAGAGGGCATTGTTGCACACCGAGGCTCTAAGAAGAACCCTTACTCTTGCTAGAAATGACCTTAGCCAAATCTGCAAGAACCATGTCATCTTGCAAAGGCTCATGCATGGGTGCATCTTGATCTTGCACAGCAGGAGGGTCATTCATCACACCAATATCCTGTGAAATGTGGGCCTCAGAGCCTGAATCCTTATTTGTAACAACATCCACCGAAATTCCCTCTTCTAAGGCCACCGAATTCAATACCTCAAAGTGATTGAGGCCCTCATCAGTATGCCTATCTCTGAGAGTTCTTTTTTTCCCATGATTCCTTGTTTGATATTTAACAAGAACAAAACCTTCCTTATCCATACCCAAATCAGTATCACTCATTGGGGCTTTCCCTATGTTCGCTTCAGTCTCCTTTGGTAGTGAAGAAGGAGAGAAACCATTAGAATGATAATTTTTATTAACCTTAGGAAAATGCCACTGCAGATGTCCATATTCATGGCATACCCGACAACGAAAAGGTAGGGACTCATAATCAAGCGACTAAACCCATGAAGAAGTGCCAAGACAAATTTCAAGAGAATCTGGCAAGGGGTTATTCAAATCCATTTCCATACAAATACAAGCATAATAAATTACGTTACGTTCTAGGGTTTGTTGACAAACCGGCGCAGGCTTCCCAAGGAGAGAAACAATCCATTGTAGAATATCATCCCTCCAAAACTCCAATAGAAGATGCGATAGGCGGATCCAAACAGGAACCCTAGAAGGCAATTCCTCAACAAAATTAAAACCCATATGCGAGGGTTTGATAAATAACCGAGCATGATTATAGAAATAGGGTCCTCCCTCAAAAATCTGATTTTGATCAACTAAATTGGAAAAAGAGACCACAAAATAGCTATTTGTAGCGAGCATAATATCCATATCACCATCAACCTTCCATGTTCATTTGATCCAGACCTCTAGAGCTGATAGAGGAATACGAATGCCAAGAAATTTGTAGATGAAAGCGTGATGACTCCAATATGATACATCATCTTCAACTAAATCAGGAGAGATAACCAAAACAAGATGATCTTGGCTTCTAGGGAGGCAACCATTAACTTTCTTCATTTTTGAGCCCTCACCCACATAAAAAGACTCTAGCTTTTGTGCATGCAGACCCTGAGAAGAGCCATACAAACTCAAGGAAGACCCATGGTGAGGCTCCTCAACATCAGCCACCACCAAATTGGTAGATACCACCTACGTTGCCATAAACAAATGCAGGACCAAACACCCACGAAAGAACTCCCTGCACACCGAATACAAGACACCCACACCCACATAAAAAAAAACAGGACCAAACGTCCATGGATAGAGATCCCCACACACTGAATACAAGACATCTATACCCGCAACACCACATGAACCCCCAATCTCCAAACAAATCAACCCCCGATCCAACAAAAAGAACAAGTTTGAATCTGCAATTACAAAAGGAAAAATGTCAGCCCCAACCCTAGCCGACAACCACAATCCACAGCCTGTATGCCTAACAACGCCGAACCCCACACACAGCTCGCGAACAGGAACAAACAAGTCCAAGAACATGCACATGCAAGAGCAACAACCCCCTCATGCATACCACAACCTACACAGACCCATGTCCTCCATATCGCTAGTTTGTGGTACTAAGATTAGCTATACAAGATCATTATTTTAGCAACCTTGTAACCACTTATCGATAGCATACTATATTAGCTAGGAAATTCAAACATATATTTGTACCTTAAAATATAATCTAATGAATTGAGGGTTAATTTAAAAATGAAACCAAATCTAAATTTGATAATGAAACTAAAGAATTGAAAAATATAAATGAAAACTTAAAGTGTGGATTGAAGGGCGAACTTGATCGCTCCTAGATTAGTGAGATGGTTACATGGACTCTAGGCTATATATTTGATCATTGTAGGGACTATTGATGGATGGAGTGAATATAGATTTATGTCTATGGTTCAAATCACTTATACACCCTATGCTTTTAATAGGCTCAACTAGGATTATATGAAAAACCTAAAAAATGTAAAATGCATTGTATTATGCACTGTAAACTATTGTGAAGCTAATGAATAAACTAGTAATATGATTGTACACCAATTATGGATGGAGAACCATAGATTTAATTATAATTGGATGAACAAATAGTTTTTGGTTCATATTATTAATGCCTAGAGGCATTCTACAATGACAACAAGGGGTGGAGTGTGTTGGTCCCCCTCCACCAAATTATGCCAAGAAATATGAAATATTACTCAAAATTCGATCAGATCTTGGGAAAACTTCATTGATTTTCATGGAGAACTTAATAATTACAATAATTTACAAAGCAAGACAAAACATAAATTAAAGCAAAGATTCATCATATTTTAAGATATTTCCAGCCAGGGCTTGACAAGAACATATCAAACCAGTACCTTATCCATTGGGGAATACAAAAATGAAGTAATTCCACACAAGTTTAGTGGCCACTAAAACACTATTGCTTTACAATAATGAAGCCAGCTGTAGGAAACACTGTAAATATTCTTCATAATCCCAAATGCTTGCATATAATCAGCAACATTTAATTGAGAGCAAATTTAATTTGTTCCTTGAACAAAAGCCATCAATTACATGTGCACTGAAAATCTTCATAATCCTTGATTATTCAGACTTAAATGATAATGTGCAACATTAAAGAGATATTTACAGTGGATCATAAACCCAATAAAGATTTTCAGTGCACATTATCTGAGAAAAAACTACATCAATGACCAAAATTTCAAAGAATTCCCAAATCAGAGTTATCCCTCTGCGAGAACAACCTGCACCCAAAAAACGGGAACCCCTTACATTGAGAAAAAGAAAGAATTTAAGGAAGAAGAAGAGATTTCTAGATTAATTCTCCAGCTAACACCTGTCCTCCTCCAAATTTGATTTTGTAAAGTATTTTCTCTTTGTTTTTTTTTACCTATAGCCTTTAATCTGCACTTTTTCTTTTCTTTTATCGTTAATCTGCTCATTTTTCCATTTGACACTTGCTAACTTGGAGAACATCCTGTATTCTTCATTCATTCTTTTCTTGCCTTTTCTCATCACACATATCCTATATTTGATGAAAGAAATATTTTAGGCACAAAGTTTTTGTCATTACTTGATAAATTCAACATTTCCCCCTCTGAGTAAGTAATTTTCACAAATACTCTATTTGCGCCTTACTCGTTCTTTATGCCCTGGCTTTCATGAAAAATACATTTATATTTGAAAAGTATTTTGTAACTGTATTTAAACTTTGTTTATCCTTATTTTCATCTTTCACATAAACTTGCAAAGCCATTTTAACTTGGGTGAAAATAATAATAATTATACTGCATTTTACTGAGAAACTCCTTCTTGAATGAGAACCAATATTTTTCATCTGTCTTATGTTCCCTTAAATTTCTACGTGTCCTCTTGCACTGTCTGATTTTCACCATTTCTCTTGGATACATTTTCACTTTTACCCTCAAATAGCTTTTCACATTGCCTTTGTGCTTCCATCTACATTTTACCCAAACATTGGTGAAAATGACATTATTACTGCAACCTCTCCTTTTACCTTGTCAAGTGAAAATAAACTCCATTTAAGTGACAAACAGAGTCTGTCACATATTTTCACTCTTAACCCTTTATGATATTTATATGAAAGCATTTTAATGTAAGCAAAAATTATCCCCAACTCATATTATGTGTAGCCATTTGGAACCAATTGATCAAACAATTAAAACCTGAAACAAAACTTGCTATGCATACACCCCAGCTACCATAGTCCAATATATCCTGTAGAAGCATTGATATAATATTCATATATTCCATCATATGTGCAAAATATTCACATCTAAAATGGCCTTCTTTGAAAAGTTCTAGATGTGCTGATTTTCAATCCTTACAAAGTCCATTTGGACTGAGCTTTGAAAAAATATCAAATAAATTGTTGGGCTGCTCCAAACTTGTGAAGTTGTAGATAAAAATATAGAGAATCATGGGGAACATTTACCTTAGCATGCAGGTCAATAGGTCATAAAATAAAAATCCAAGCACAGGGCTACTTTAGCTAATTTTACACAGTTCAGTCTACAAATGTGAACAAATTGCATATGGTTTTGAATTGAAAAACATGTCAAATGGATTCATGGGGCTTTGAAAAGTTTCATGGGAATTCATTAATATGCATACAATCACAAAAAATTGTTGGCATGACATGATATTCAACTGGCAACAGATTGCAACTCTCCAAAATAGCCACTCAAAAATGTTTAACAGTGTGCGAACAACAAACCTACCTCAGGACCCCAAAACAAGGACTTCAAAAGATCATCGAATCTAATCCTGGAGAGTTACAAATGAACATGAGACATCTCTAATAAGAGGTTAATGACACCCCCAAGTGGTTCCTCATGAAAGTCAATGGGTATCAAATTACTCAACCTCAAAGTGGGCTACTTACTGAAATTGCAGGGTTGTTTTAGAGTGCCTCAAGCAAATTTTCTCAACATGGGCCCTCAAATTTTTTGCAAATTTTGGAGGTCCCAATAGAGTGTAATGGCGTGAGCATGTAATGTTAACTTTTATCTTTTAGCTTAAATTTGACAACCACTCACATGTCAAAAAAATTAATATTAATTATAAACATAATATTTTCAAAATGAAACACCATATAAAATAAAATATACCCTCACCAAAAACTATGAGTTTTACATACATATATAAATATAAAATAAAAATAGAGACATTTTTTAAAATATCCTTTCATATTTAAAAATATAGTAAATAATCTTTTTTTAATTATTAGTATACAATAACTAATTTAGTTAAAATAAGTATTTTATTAAAAACATTTTCATGATTTTTTTTTAATAATGATAAGAAATTTGGAATACAAATATAAAAAAGTAGATGTCAATTATCAAATAAAAAATTAGTACTAGGGAAAAATAAATGTAGATACAACAAAATTTAAATGTTTTTATATGTAGTAAATATAATTTAAAGTAAAATAAAATAATTTAAGGTAAATTAAATAATTTAATTGTTTTCTCTCGACATTTCTTTAAATAGATGTATTTTAGATATCTACACTAGTGCATATACTTTACATTGATTTCAAAGCATGGATCTAAGGCTAGACTTGATGCTCACTATAATTTGAAATTATTGTTGTCTTGTCATGTGAGGCAAGATAAATAGAGGAATTCTATAAAAACTAATGAACCTTCTATTGCAAGCTGTGTGCCCTTGGTCTTCTTGTGTTGTGCAGTGCAACACTCGAGTTTGTGACATGTCTTAACTGCCTCCTGTGGATTCTATAAGTCTAGTGGTTGGTCGATCTTTTGGTGCAACGGCAACCACACTTGTAACAAGTGGTAATAGAGCTTGGTCACAGGTTCAAACCCCTTGCTTGTGTTGGGGGGGGATTGTTGCAAGGTGTGTACCCTTGGTCTCCTTGTGATGTGCAGTGCAACGCTTGAGTTTGTGACATGGCTTAACCGCGTCCAGTGGATTCTATAAGTCTAGTGGTTAGTCGATCTTTTGGTGCAATAATAACCACACTTGTAACACCTTCAAATCCTTTTTTTTTGTTTTGAAGAAAGCCTTGAACACTTTGAGATAAGTGCTTCAGTACTTTGAAACTGTAAACAAGGTCCTATGGAAGCTTTAGGTTTAAAACATCATAGAAGGAACAAAGGTATTAAAGAGTTTCCTAGCTAGATTGCCTCAACTTAGACCTTTCATAAAAAGATATTTTCTTCTGAATGTGGATATAATGCCCAACCTTTAGGTAAGACCAGTGTATTGAAATGCAAAAGAATACTTTCTCTTAGTATAACCCAACATAACTCAAATGAAAAAAAAAACCCCAAAAACTTTAAATAATACAATTTAAAAAATAAATTATAATCTCTTATAAACTAAAAATAAATAAAATAAAACGTTCTATTTGTTATAATTTTATATTTTTGTCCATAATATATGAAACTATCTTCATTTCCTTAAATCCAAATGCCTATACACAACATACAACAAAACTCGGTTCTAGGGAACGATAAAGAGGAGTCAAGATGGTAGGGAGGAAACTCCACTTATAACTCTAACCACTACCTAAATAATTACAATGTTAAAATATAAAAGCACCAATTGCCCACTATTTTCCATATAGATCAACAAAGAAAAGAACCAATGAAATGACCTTGTTTTGGAAAGGATGTGAAGCAGTCACCGATTAGGAGGTACCTCAAAGAGATCAGTCTAGACCGGTCAGCAAGAGAAAACACAAAGTAAAGCAATCATTGGTTAGGAGGGACCTCAAAGAGATCAATCTCGACCGGTCAACACGAGTAAACACAACGGAAACACAAAGATATGATGGAGGCAATGCAGAACATTGTTTTATTTCATGAAAACTGATTACAACCAACCGGTAACAACCGGGTTACAGAAATCGGCTCACAAACCTACTAAAACATGTTCAAAGTACATAATAGGTCACAACTAGGACCTTCAATCTTAAGATCCATCTTCTACGCTCAGTATAACTACTTGATTACATTCTAATGCTCAATTACAATGATTTATACAATCCAAGGGGATCCGGTTGGCCCAAAAAGGTATCAAAATCCGAAGAACAAGACTTAACGTTTAAAACCAACAAGATCGACCTCTGCCAAGAGATTCCTCTGAAAAATCTAAAGGATGAAGTGTAGATCATGGGAAAAGGTCGGCCACACACCAAGGAACATCGAAATCAATGCTTAGGGCTCTGCAAGCCACGAAAGGGATCTGGTAGATCACAAATGCAAATAGGTCCAGACAACTGGTAACAGGAAATTTTCAACCGGTTACAAGAAACTGTTAGGAATCCCACAGCTACTGAGAGGGGGGGGGGAATCAGTATCTAACCGGTGAGTAGAATTTCTTAAATTAAAACATGCAGTACATATTATAACAGTGTACCAGTATGCAAGAAATAATGCAATAAACAGAATCAAGAACATCCACATGAAAAGCACACCATAACACAAGGTTTTAACAAGGAAACCCGGTGTGGGAAAAACCTCGGTGGGATTTGTGATCCACAATATTCACTCACTGGCCAATAAGAGAATATTACTTACAATAGGGGCCTACACATTCAAGAAGGCCAACTGCCTAGAGCTCACTACTCAATGGGAAGTCTCACTGACTTACAATGAGGATTATACAAATCCAATATCTTGTACTACTTTACAATAGCATCTATAATGCCTGATCTAGTATCGGTTGTTGCTCTGCTTCTTACATAAACCCTTAGCCTATATTTCGCATAATAGGTCTGCCTAATATTTTTCCTTAACACTTCCTCACTCATACCAAATGTCTACAATGATCTCTTTTATATATAAGAGTCATTTTACAATTTTCCAAGTCGGCTTACAAAGTTTTTACAATAATAAACAAAATATAATATAACAAAATCCTGTCGGCCTCTGTGCTGGTATACTTCTTTTCTTTGTGCCGGTGCCGGTGTCCTGAGTGCCAGTGTAGAGTGTGATCTGCTGATGCTAGTATAATGTGTTTGCTGGTGCCATAGGATTGCAAGGTTGCCATCAATGACAAAACCTTCAATCACATACAATGTCTCATTGGAGTGTGCATATGCCAACAAAAACTGTCATGGAAACCAATAGTGTAACTTGCCGGAAAAAGACCCGAATGCTTCGTGGTTTGGGAATAAGGAAGATGATCAAGTCTTAAAGTAAAATCCAACTCCATAGGATCCGGTGTGCCAAATCCGAGACACATAGAAAGAAATTCTGAAACTACAAACAGAAAGCAAAACAAAAAGGAAAATATTTTTGGTTGATGCAAGATTGCTATGAATCGGGGATGCTTCTGCATCAAACATCCGAGATTATTGAAAAAGTGAGTCTCTCACTTTACTAGGGTTAGAGGAAAACCAAGGTGGTCTACCTTTGCTTGAGAAATCCAAGATGAATCTTCAACTGGTCTATCCTTCCACTTCACAAGATACTCCTTATACTGACTGCTTCGGGTACTTCGCCCAATCCTACTATCCAAAATGTCTTCAATCTGATCCAGTTCCTTCCATGGCAACTATTTCTTCAAGCCTACAATACTATCCTCACTGAATTCTGGTTCATGATACTCATGAAGATCTGCAATGTTAAACCCGGGTGAAATACTCAGACTATCTGGTAATTTCGCTTCATATGCATTCCCAGAACTGAACTTCCTCAAAATCCTGCAAGGTCCAAACTTTTCATCTACATTTTGTTATAAGTTCCAACCAGGAATCTTTCTTTTCTCAGATATATCATCACTTCATTGCCAACTTCAAATTCTTTATGTCTCCTCTTCTCATTTGTCTTCTCCTTATACTTGTTGTTCGTGTCCTCCAAATGTTGCTTAACCTGAATATGCAAGGTTGCCATGTGATCCACAAAATCTTCTGCTTTTGAACTTCTCTGGTCTTCACTACTAATATCTCTTAATTCTTATACCTCTAGGATGCACTCCGATAACGATCTCAAAAGGTGTTCTTCTGGTACTCCTATTTACTGAATTGTTGTAGGCAATCTAGGCTTATGCAAGGATCAAATCCCAACTTCTGGTTTTATCTCCAATTAAATATCTCAACAAATTTTCCAAGCTTTGGTTAACTACTTATGTCTATCCATCAGTTTGTGGATGAAAGTATAACTGAACCTCAAATCTGTCTTCATCTTCTTCTAAAGTGTTCTCCAAAATAAGCCAACAAACTTAGTGTCTCTATCTGAAACTATGCTCTTAGGTAATCCATGGAATCTCACTACTTCCTTGAAAAATAGGTCTACTACTGCAATGTATCTGATGTCTTCTTACAAGGTATGAAATTAGCCATCTTCGAGAATATATCCACTACCACAAATATAGAATCATTCCCTCTTGGTGTTTTAGGAAATCCAAGTATGAAATCAATGCTTATATCCTCCCAAGGTCTTACCGGTATTATCAAAGGTTTATACAATCCCATATTCTGACTACTACCCTTTGCAACTTGACAAACTCTACAATTTTGCACATATTTCCTAACATCCTTATGAATCTAGGGCCAAAAGTATTTCTCACTCACCCATGCTACTATTTTGTCAATACCAAAATGCCCGACCAATCTTCCACTGTGTTTCTCCTTTATCAGATTCTTCCTCATATAACTCTTAGGTATGCACAACTAAACTCCTCTGAATAAAATCCCATCCTGAATGAAGTAATCCAACCACTTGCTTCTATCTACCATAACCGGTTCTCTACATGCTCTCCAAGGTTCTGCAAAATCCAAGTCATCATCATACAAAGTCTTCAATTCCTCAAATCCTAATATTGTCACTCTCATCTCTATTAGCAAATTCCTTCTCCTACTCAATGCATCAACAACTTTATTAGATTTCCCACTTCTATGCTTCAACACAAAGGTGTAACTCTGCAAAAGCTCTACCCATCTCATATGTCTTTGATTCAACTTACTCTGACTATTCAAATACTGCAAAGCTTGATGATGTGTATACAACACAGACTCCTTAAACAAAAGGTAATGTCTCTACTTCCTCAAGGCTTGAACTATGGCATAAAACTCCTGATCATACACTGGATATCTCATGCGGGCATCATTCAATTTCTCACTAAAATAAGCTACTACTCTCCCTTCCCGATTCAAGATTGCTCCTATTACTGTTCCACTTGCATCACAATCCACTTGAAATACTTTATTGAAATTTGGTAAAGCTAACATAGGCTGCTCAGTCACTTTCTGCTTCAATAGTTCAAAACTTTTATTTGCTCCAGTGGTCCACTTGAATTCCTTCCGATCTCCCCTCATGGTCTTAGTCATAGGGTTACAAACTAAACTAAAATTTCTAATTAACTTCCGGTAGAAACTAGCCAATCCATAAAATGATCTTACCTCTCCAATGCTTTCCGGTGTAGGCCACTCAACAATTGCTTTTACTTTCTCAGGTTCCATCTTCAAACCATCCTCAGATATCACAAATCCCAAATAGACTAACTCATCCTTCATGAAAGTACACTTCTTAATATTTATCATCAACTTTTCTTCTCTCAACCTCTGCAAAACTTGTCTCAAATGCAACAAATGCTCTTGTTTTATCTTACTGAAAATCAAAATGTCATCCAAATATACAACAACAAACTTACCCAATAATTTCTTACCTACCTCATTCATCAACCTCATGAAAGTAATCGATGCATTAGTTAACCCAAAAGGCATCACCAAACATTCATATAGTCCTTCATTTGTCTTGAATGTTGTCTTTCACTCATCTCCTTCTCTGATCCTGATCTGATGATATCCACTCTTCAAATCTATCTTTGTAAAGTATTTGGATCCACTCAAACAATTCATTATGTCATCCATCCTAGGCAAAGGAAACTGGTATTTCACTGTGATTTTGTTTATTGCTCTGAAATCAGTACACATTCTCCAGTCTCCATTCTTCTTAGGTGCTAATACTGTTGGTACTGCACAAGGGCCTAGACTTTCTCTGATAAAACCTTTCTTCAAAAACTCTTGCACTTGTCTATTATGTTCTTCATTCATTGTCGGTGTCATTCGATGTGCAACTTTCTTAGGAAAACTAGCTCTAGGACCAGGTCCATGCAATGACTAATACTTCACACAGGTGGCAATCCATCAAGTACATTATCTGAAATGATGTCTTCATATTCTGTCAGCAAACCTTTTATCTCTTCTTTATGTTCCTCTTCATGCTCTGGATTCTCAGTCTTCCTAGGAATTAAGGCAAAACACACATTCTCATGTTTCAATCCATCCAGGAATTTCCTTCCATCTACCAAACAGATTCTAGCATTCGTACAAACTTTATTCTTCAAAGGTTCCTCCAAGGGAAACAAGGTTTGCTTCATTCCATTGGCCACAATAGTGTATGTATTCTTCCTCCCATCATGTACTGTCTATCTATCAAACTACTAAGGTCTACCCAACAAAAGATGACAAATATCCATAGGCGTAATATCACACAAGACTTCATCATGATAATTCCCAATTTTAAATTTCACCAAACATTGCTCACTTACTAACAACTTATGTTCACCCTGAATCCATGATATCTAATAAGGCTTCGGGTATTTCAATATCTACAAATTCAACTTATTCACCATCTCTTCTGAAAGTAGATTATCTGACTACCACTATCAATGACAACTTTACAACACTTACCGAATACCTTACATTTGGTCTTGAACAAATTTTTCCTCTGCAAGGGTTCTTCCTCTCTCGGTATGAGACAAAGCTCTCCTCATCATCAATAGTTCTCCATCTTCTAGTTTATTATCTGATCCGGTAGGGTTTTGTTCCACCACTGCTGCTCTTCTGGTATTCTCTGTCTTCTTACACTCAAAAGCATGATGTCTTTCTCCTCCACACTTATAGCAAGTTCCTCTAAATGTTCTCATCTTGTCTTCCAAAATTCTCATTCTGATAGCCATCTGGTTCTCTCCTTCGGTAGAAATTTCTATCATCTTTCCGATATGAATTACCTTCTTTGCTTACTTCCTTGTCCTTATTCTGATTTGTACAAGTTCCTCTACCACTGGTATATCCTCTTCCTCCTTGAAATATTCCTCTGGTAAACCTTCCACCTCTGCCTCTGCTCATGTCTTTTGTTTAGCTTCTCTTCTACCTTTAGGGCATATTGGTAAGCCTCTTCAACACTCTATAATTTGATCAAACTAAGTTCATCTTGTATAGACACTTGCAATCCATTCAAATATATTCAAACTTGTTCAACTTCATCATCAACATGTCTGGATCTGATATTCAACTTGTAAAATGCTTCGGTGTACTCCTTCACACTAGATTCCTTTTGTCTCAAATATTGCAACTTTTGGAACAGATTCACTTGATAATCAGTTGGCATAAATTTTGATTTCAACTTAGCAATCATCCGATCCCATGTCTTGATCTTCTCTTTACCTCTTCTCTATCTATCAACCTACAAATGTTCCCACCAAAGAGATGCATGACCTTTCAACCAGGTACAAACATATTTCACCTTCCTTTCTTCTGCAGTGTTTTCAAAATCAAAATATATATCCATCTCCAAGATATAATCCATCAATTCATCCGAATCCAGCTTTCCATCATATTTTGGTGGGGTAAAATGATGTTTAGTATTCGCCCTACTCAAAACCCTCAAAAACCTTTCCTCATCTAGATCAACTGCCTGAGGGTTTACTTGTTCTGTCGGGGCTTCTTCTCCTTCATCTTCACATACATCGTCAATGTGTCGGCCTCTTCTTTGGGTTGTCTCCACGATTTCAAACCAGGCTGATATTCCTCGCAACATTTCCATCACAAGCAGGGTTTGCATTTCCACATGCTCCACCATTCCTAGTTTCTCTTCGTGCCATCATTTACGCCAATCGGCCTCTACAGCTGCATGTCGGATCCACAGTCTGCCACCCTACAACAAAAAATCTTAGGACAACGCAATCTCTGGAATGAAAATTTGCTTTGATACCACTTGAAGCAGTCACTAGTTAGGAGGGACCTCAAAGAGATCAATCTGAACCAGACCACTTGAAGTAGTCACCGGTTAGGAGGGACCTCAAAGAGATCAATCCAAACCGGTCAAAAAGAGTAAACACAATGGAAACACAAAATTATGATGGAGGCAATGTAGAACCAATTGTTTTATTTCATGAAAACTGATTACAAGCAACCGGTAACAACCGAGTTACAGGAACCGGCTCACAGGCCTGCTAAAACATGCTCCAAGTACAAAATAGGTCACAATCGGGACCTTCAATCTTAAGATCCATCTTCTAAATTCAGTCTAACTACTTGATTACATTGTAATGCTCAATTACAATGATTTATATGATCCAAGGGGATCTGGTCGACCCAAAAAGGGATCAAAATATGAAGAATAAGACCTAACGTGTAAAACCCACAAGGTTGACCTCTGCTATGAGATTCCTCCAGAAAATCCAAAGGATGAAGTGTAGATAATGGGGAAAGGTCGGCCACATGCTAAGGAACATCAGAATCAATGCTCAGGGCTCCACAAGCTACGAAAGGGATCCAATAGATCACAAATGCAAATAGGTCCAGGCAACCGGTAACAGGAAATTGTCAACCGGTAATAGGTAACTATCATGAAAACTGATAGCGATAACTTGCCAGAAAAAAGATCCAAATGCTCCGTGGTTTGGTAATAAGGAAGATGATCAGGTCTTCAAGTAAAATCCAAATTCACAGGATCCAGTGAGCCAAATTCGGGACACAGAGAAAGAAATGTTGAAACTGCAAACACAAAGGAAAATATTTTTGGTTGATGCAAGATTGCTATGAATCAGGGATGCTCCTGCATCATGAAGACATGATGGAGGCAATGCAGAATAGATTGAATTATAACATGAAAATTGATTACAACCAACCGGTAACAACCAAGTTACAAAAACCTACTCACATGCCTGCTAAAACATGCTCAAAATACAAAATAGGTCACAACTGAGACCTCAAATCTTAAGATCTATCTTCTATGCTCGGTCTAACTTCTTGGTTCCATTCTAATGCTCCATTACAATGATTTATACAATCTAAGGGGTTCTAGTTGGCCCAAAAGAGATCAAAACCCAAAGAACAAGACCTAATGTGCAAAACCAACAACATCGGCCTTTGCCAAGAGATTCCTCCAGAAAATCCAAAGGATGAAGAGTAGATCATGGGAAAAGGTCGGCCATGCGCCAAGGAAAATCAAAATCAACGCTTAGGGCTCCATAAGCTACGTAAGGGATCCAATAGATAACAAATGCAAATAGGTCCACGCAATGACTGATACTTCTCATAGCTGGCAATCCATCAGGTACATTATTTGAAACAATGTCTTCATATTCTGTCAGCAAATATTTTTTCTCTTCTAGTTGTTCCTTTTCATGTTCCGGATTCTTTGTCTTCTTAGGAATTAAGACAAAACACACATTCTCATGTCTCAATCCATCCAGGAATTTCATTCCATCCACTAAACAGATTCTAGCATTCGTACAGACTTCAGTCTTCAAAGGTTCCTCCAAGGGCAACAAGGTTTGCTTCATCCCATTGGCCACAATAGTGTACGTATTCTTCCTCCCATCATGTATTGCCTATCTATCAAACTGGCAAGGTCTTCCAAACAAAAGATGACAAATATACAAAGGCATAATATCACACAAGATTCATCATGATAATTCCCAATTTTCAATTTCACCAAACATTGCTGACTTACTAACAACTTATGTTCATCCCGAATCCATGCTGTCTGATAAGGCTTAGGGTGTTTCAATCTTTCCAAATTCAACTTATTCATCATCTCTTCTGAAACAAGATTGCCTGAACTACCACTATCAATAACAACTTTACAACAATTACCAAATACCTTACATTTGGTCTTGAAAAAATTCTTCCTCAGCAAGGGCTCTTCATCTCTCCTGATATGACACAAAGCTCTCCTCATCATCAACATTTCTCCATCTTCTGGTTTATTATCTGATCTGGTGGGGTTTTCTTCCACCATTGCTGCTCTTTCGGTATTCTCTATCTTCTTACACTTGAAAGCATGATGTCTTTCTCCTCCACACTTATAGCAAGTTCCTCTAAATGTTCTCTTGTCTTGTCTTCCGAAATTCTCATTCCGGTAGCCATCTGGTTCTCTCCTCTAATAGAAATTTCTATCATCTTTTCGGTATGAATTACCTTCTTTGCTTACTTCCTTGTCCTTGTTCTGATTTGTATAGGTTCCTCTACCACTGATATATCCTCTTCTTGCTTGAAATATTCCTCTGGTAAACCTTCCACCTTTGCCTCTCTGCCTCTGCTTATGTCTTTTGTTTAACTTCTCTTCTGCCTTTAGGGCATACTGGTAAGCCTCTTCAACACTCTATAATTTTATCAAACTAATTTTATCTTGTATAGACACCCATAATCCATTCAAATATCTTGAATCTTGTTCAACTTCATCATCAACATGTCCGGATTTGATATTCAACTTGTAAAATGCTTTAGTGTATTCCTTCACACTAGATTCCTTCTATCTCAAATTCTACAACTTCTGGAATAGATTCACTTGATAATTAGCTGGCATAAATTTTAATTTCAACTTAGCAATCATCTGATCCCATGTCTTGATCTTCTCTTTACCTCTTCTCTATCTATCAACCTGCAAATGCTCCCACCAAAGAGTTGCATGACCTTTCAATCGGGTACAAACATATTTCACCTTCCTTTCTTCTGCAGTGTTTTCAAAATCAAAATATTTATCCATCTCCAAGATATAATCCATCAATTCATCCGAATCCAGATTTCCATCATATTTTGGTGGGGTAAAATGAGGTTTAGTATTCGCCCTACTCAAAACCCTCAAAAACCTTTCCTCATCTAGATCAACCGCCGATGGGTTTACTTATTATGTTGGGGCTTCTTCTCCTTCATCTTCACTTACATATTCAATGTGCCGGACTCTTCTTTGGCCTATCTCCATGACTTCCAACCAGGCTGCTATTCCTCACAACATTTCCATCACAAAAGGGTCTGCATTCCCACGTGTTCCACCATTCCTAGTTCCTCTTCGCGCCATCTTTACGCTAGTCCTCTATAGCTGCAGGTCAGTTCCATAGCCCACAACCCTACAAGAAAATTCTCAGGACAACGCAATCTTTGGAACAAAAAATCGCTTTGATACCACTTGGAGCGGTCATCGGTTAGGAGGGACCGCAAAGAGATCAGTCCAGATCGGTTAGCAAGAGTAAACACAACAGGAACACAAAGACATGATGGAGGTAATGCAGATTAGATTGAATTATAACATGAAAATTGATTACAACCAACTGGTAACAACCGAGTTACAGAAACCGGCTCACAGGCCTGCTAAAACATGCTCAAAATATAGATTAGGTCATAACCAGGACCTCAAATCTTAAGATATATCTTCTATGCTCAGTCTAACTTCTTGGTTCCATTCTAATGCTCTATTACAATGATTTATACAGTCAGCCCAAAAGAGATCAAAACCTGAAGAACAAGACCTAACGTGCAAAACCAACAATGTCGGCCTTTGCCAAGAGATTCCTCCAGAAAATCCAAAGGATGAAGAGTAGATCATGGGAAAAGGTCGGCCACATGCCAAGGAACATCGAAATCAACGTTTAGGGCTCCACAAGCTATGGAAGGGATACAATAGATCACTAATGCAAATAGGTCCAGGCAACCGGTAACAGGAAACTGTCTCGAAAATCAGTAGCGATAACCTGCCGAAAAACTATCCAAATGCTCCACGGTTTGAGCATAAGGAAGATGATCAAGTCTTCAAGTAAAATCAAACTCCACGGGATCCGGTGAGCCAAATCCAACACACATAGATAGAAATGTTGAAACTACAAACATAAAGAAAAACAAAAAGGAAATTTTTGGTTGATGCAAAATTGCTATGAACCGGGGATGCTCTTGCATCAGGATGAATCAAGCAACTTCTACTTTCATAGAGTATAAAGCCAAATTCATGGTCGTACTTAGTTATCTCTATTATTTGAAGTTAGAAGAAGACATTATAAATGCATTTTGGAACTAAACACAAACCTTACGATTGCCAAACTGATGGAGCTTGGTATGGTTTGTAAAACTAGCCATTATAGAAGTAGTACAATGTAAAAACAAGATACACCATAAGTAGGGAATGCTATATAAGCATAAATGTAGTTTGCAAGAATGTAGACAACCATAAGATACCTCTAATGGATAAGACAATGCCTATGTTTAAGAAGAATGTAGAGCTTACAATAATTGCCACCCTATAGAATACTAAAGTCATTCTTTATACTCATACTTGAGTGTGGACAAGAAGGATTTAGTTGGAGGATTCTAGACATGTGAGAATCATTAATAAACTTAGTGTCCTCAATTTAGAGAGGGAGTTCCTCTATCTCCTCATCTCAAATCTGTGTAGTATTGGAGATGCATAAACATACAATTAGGTCATGTTGATCAAACTTAAAGGTATTCTTTGTGGTAATCCTATTTCTATACCACCAAATCTAGGTGCTATGGATTTTTCTTTCTAATCTCCAAGCTTATTAAATGAATAGAATATACTTTATAAGAAATTAAAAAGAGAGATTATGGAGATAGTGGAAGTTTGGTTAGGATCTTATAACATGGTCTTAGGTATATAGATTAGTGTGGATCACATCGATTTTATTTTGGTTGTTATATAAAAAGAAGAGTGTTTGGATGATTGAGGAAATTTGATGGTCCTCTAATAAATCTAGTGATTTGTAATTGTAAGAATTAAATCTCCACAACATAATCTAATCAGGGGCAAAAGAGGGTAGTGATGATATAATATTTGATATTGACGATAAACTCCTACAAGAATCTTGGGATGTTTTTTCTAGAATAATTATTGATATTACCACTCAAATATCAATTTAGTTCTTCCATTGATACAATCATAATAACACAACCCATTTTCAAAGCACCTTGAATACAACAAAACTGCATGAACTAAAATATACCCATAGGACCTCATAGAAAAGGGATTGATTCTTTCCACTTACACTCTTCATCAAGAAGGATGGATATATGGGTTTTTGTTTTGGCTATAGAAAAATAAACAAGGTCCATAAGGAATCAATATTCATTATCTAGATTAATAATCTATTTGACTAGGTGAAAGGAATGATTATTTTCTCCAATATAGACCTGAGTTCTATCTATCAACAATCTCACACTAGGAACATGGTCTACAATGGATTTGATGAGTGAGAACAACATGTTTGAAAGGGAAACGAGTGGGACATAGGGGAGCTTGGATGGTGGGGATGATGAAATACAAATGATGACGATCTAGAGCCAAATGGTTGGGGTGGTTCTCTTGTTGTTTAAGATGGTATGAGACTCCTTGACTAGTGGTTGAATGCATGTAGAAGCATTTTTTTTCTCACTTCTTCTAAGTTTCCTAGAGATTCTTGGTGTCAGAGGTCTTTGAGGGCTTTGAAGGGTGGTTCTTGGGTCTCTTTTGACTCCTCTCTTAAGAACCTTAAGAGTGGCTTCTTCCTCTTGTTGAACCCTACAATTGGGGATGTGTTGGGTAACATAGGTTTGAGTTCTTCTAGGGATTTGTTGCAATCATCTGATACTATTGTGCCTTTTGTTCTAGAAATGACTATTATTGAGGGGTTATATTCAGTCATCTATAGTGCATTTAAGGCTGGGCACTCAAATGTGCCCTTTCTTATTTCTGTTATAAATGGTTCTTTGTCACCTTTGTCCTCGGGACCGAGTCTCCTCCCAATGCCATTTTTTTCTTTTGTCTTTATATAGGGAGGATGTTTTAAAATACCTAATAAATTTATTGGCATCCTGCCTCCAAGGGGTTGAATGCTTTTGTGGGGAAGTTTTTGGGTGCATGGAGGAAGGGAAAACCAAAGTTGTATTAGAAATTATTGTTCTTCCTAATGACGACTTAATCATCTTTTTCTCTCTTCTTGATGACTTCCTACAAACCTTGAAGCATATCCCTTAGTTTCTTAAAAATCATGCCTCTTCCTGATGAAGTGGGTACCTAGGTTGCATCTCAACAAATTTGGCATAGAAAAAGTTCATATATAGATCAAAATTCTTGACCTAGCATTGGATTTTTGGCATGAAGAAGTGTCAACTACCATTTCCTATTATTTAGGTGATCTCATTAAGTTTGATGAGGTAGCCAGATCTAGAAGGCATTTCCTCTTTGCTAAATTTTAAAGTATCATTATTTTTGACAAACAAATCCACAATCAACCTAAGTTCCCACATGTTCCTTCCATTCTCAATGTGCCCTCATTGGGATTGAGTATTGTGGGATATCCTATTGTGAACATAAGTATCTAATAGCTCTTCCTTGAATGAGGAATTTAATGCTTTAGTTGAGGATATGGTTAATATTTCTTTTCTTGTCTTTTTCCACTTGCAAGGAAAATCATTTATATCCTTGTTTGAGTTTAGGCGACTTTTCTAATCACATCACAATGGGGTTTGATTCATAAAAATATTGTAAAACTATTTCATAAGAAAAATCTCTAGAGATTTTTTGATTTAAACGACCATATGTGGTTATCCTGCTCTTTGAAATCTCCTCACCTTATACTTATTGTCCCCTTGCATGGGGTTTTGTGTCTTGTCCTTGTGTCATGTCTCCAGGTGCTTCCTTTTGTTCTTAGTGTTCTAGGGTGTTTTTCTTGTTTCTTGTATGGGCTTGGCCTTGCCAATTCATAACTCTCGTAAAGATCATTTACCATAATAAACAAAATCTAACATTAAGTATGAATGCATTCTAACTATTACTTTTCAAACTCAATATAAACACTATGAGCTCATAGTAATTCCTTTTGAACTGGTGAATGCAATATCACCATTTACGACTCTTTGAATCACATATTTTATGATTTATTCAATAAGTTTGAAATTGTATTCCTTAACAACAATTTAGTCCACTCTTGGGATCAAGAATAACATGCATAGATATTTGAGGATAGTTCTATACCATCTAAGAGAACAAAAACTATTTGGGGAACTAAACAAATGCTCTTTCTTCCAATTAAAAATATAAAACAAAAAACAAATAATTTTTTAGAGGAAAGATCATTAGATATAAAAAATTCAAGCTACAATGGAATGTTCTACTTCTAATACCATAGGTGAAATTATAAGTTCTAAGGGATTAGCCAACTATTATCACCAATTTGAGAGAATTTTCATTATGTACAAAATTTCTCTCAAATTGTTAATTATATAGCTTATTATAGTGCAAGGGAAAAATATTTTCCCCAAGTATAAATTAAAATTTTCATAGTTCAAATAAATCTTGACCACAACACGTATTCTATAAGTACCTAATCCTAACAAGTTATAATAAGGATCAATGTTGAGTCAAAGAAATTAAATAGTGCTAAGATGAATTACCTCATTAATGACCTATGTGCAACCCAATAAATACATTAAAAACATGACAAAATTATTTGATGGGAAGACCCTTTAAACTTAAGACCAATTGTTACCTAAATTTTGCTTCCAACTCAATTAGGTAGAGTTGGGACCATATTTGCACTAAAAGAATAAAAGTTCATATATGATTATGTTAAGTGCTCATACAAGTAACCAATGCTATCAAATGAGTAACTGATGAAATGCAACTGTTTTTCAAGAAAGAACAATTTAAAACTTTGTGTAGAAGGTTTCTTTCTTTATTCATGAACATCAAAAGTATAGTGTCCCACACAAGTCGTGGGAGTAACTGATTCAATGTATCATACAAAAAAAAATACATTTGAAAATGAAGAACATAAGAAAAGAATAGGGATACGTCATTTCCTGAATGATGAACCCCAAGGTTGAATTGTTGAATCTTCATCTCCTTCCACTTGGATTGCTTCAGAAGTTGCTTTGCTGCCCTAAAATTTTCTACAAGAGATTAAAAAAGTGGTGTTAGATCTCAGGATACCTAATCAATTCATATATAATATCAATAAACATATAATTTACTCTCATAAGTCATTAGATCAGATTATGCAATCATTTCATGCATCAAACAAAAGTAGAGAAACATCAACAGTATCCATGAAAATATAAACTTCATTATTCTATCTAACATGTTTGTTCACTATCCAAGTACAGGTTTGATGATCATCACTAAAATATTGTACAAGTTCAAACTGATATCATAAATATCACAACATGTGCAGTGAAATGAGCTCTGACAAGGGTTGAGCCCAACATATTTTCCTCTTATTTTATGAAAGAGATAAGAGTGTCATCTCTTCATTTTCTACTCTATATGGGGTGGGGAATTCGATGCTCCCCTCATCATATAGATATACAGGGCTCTCCCTCTCTATATGGGAATGGGGCCATAACCCTCTCTATACAGTTGATTCATCTATTCATCCATCCATTCATAATGATTAATCGTTCATGGATTTATCTTCGGGTGGGAGGGAACTATAGTTGGCTCGTCCTTCCTTCGAATCGATCCATCTGACCCCAATTTGGTGGTGGTATGGCCCACCTCTCGATCAACTTTTCGAAGCATTCCCCTAGGGTGGGTGGAAGAGGGGTCGAGTGGGCCCTACTATTTTATGGCAGAACTATAGGGTTCCTCATTCGAGCCTTTGCTCAATATAACTCTAATGGTTATGAAAATACAGTGCTAAGAACAATCACAGTTTTGAAGACACCAAGTATAGTGACATATAGGTGTGTATATCTCCAAGCACATAAAAGTTCTACAACATTAACTTTCAAATCAAATAAGCATGCACCTGTAATCCTAAAGTATATAGCCTCTAATGTCAATACATGTAAAGTGTGATTTGCTACTACAAAGGAGATTAATATAGTAATGTAGAAAGGATATGCATTTATCTGTCAAAGCAGTGACCAACTCAGTTGGTGTAAATCAGAGTCATTATTCATGATATAGAGAAGTGAAATAAAAATGCTTGATGAAATAGGGAGTACCATAATGTATAATTTGTCAAGACAGTAGCCCAAAGCATATCAAGGTCTCTTAGACAAATACAATTATATAGAACAGTAATATTCAAAGAGTCAAGGAATATAGTACATGAATCATGAAGAGTAGTAATTGAAGGGTCTACTACAAAGTAGACACAATAATCATCATCATGATAGCAGTCAAAGGTAAAGTATGTATGAGTGTCATAGACAAAATATAAAATTGATACAAACATGAGAAATGTATACCATCAGTGGTGGGGTTATTGCTATCATTAAAGAATCATTTGTTTGGACTTGAAAGATCTCTACAATGTTGTATTTTCAATATGAAATATGGATGTGAGTTCAAAGAGTGGTTATCTTTCATTTTTTACATTACTAGTGAGATCATTTTCAAGTTCAACCAATAACGTGAGCACGGATCACCAAGCAATCAAACAGAGCAAGAGTTATACACAACAACATATAAGATGTAATAGTAGATGATGAGCAACACATCATAAGAAAAAAAGAGAAGCAGTCCAAGCACAAGGTTCTTTAGAAGTAGAGATGCACCAAAAGCTTCAAATACACCATAACAATGTTAGGAACAACTCAAGAATTTTATTTGCAATCATAGTCAAGACTAAACTCACAGTCAATATGGTTTATACCACAACAAAGGATACACTATGTTATCAGGTTTAAGTCATATGCAACATCAATACTCTTTCAAGGAGTAGCATAGAAATAATAAAGATCACTACATTATGAGTAATAAGAGTCTTAGCAGCCAATCACAATAAAAGTGGTAGCCATGATACACCAAGAGAGTGAGTTGATCAACACAAGGAAATAGTAGGCTCATCAAAATAAGGGTAGGTCACCATCACACCAGCATACAATCCTATGAAAGCACAAGTGATAATGCATGATGGTCTGAAAGCAAGGTTAATAGAAGAAAGAAGAATAAAAGACAATGATATATCAGTACATTTGCAACATTAGCCAAAGACAAATGAATCCGATCAAAAGGATTGTTATTAACAAAGAGCAGTCAACAATGTACATCAATCCTCATAAAAGAAATATAGTGCCTTGTCTAAACCACAATGAGGAAGAGTGTGTGACACTCACACCACATTCAAAAAATTTGAGTATGACAAATGGAGAAGTGTTTATTGAAAAATAGTAAGTTACAATAGTGAACGAAAGTCTCCTATAGCATCCCTCAACCTCACAATGGTAGTGAAGAAGGTCACAGGTAGAGAAGTAAAGGACAACAAAGATGAAGTTGCAGTCACAGTCCTCTTCGCACCCAAAGAAAATGATTATTCATGACATAAATTACCATATTATTCTGAAGCATATTGGTATTTAAGGAAGAAGTAGCATTTTTTAAAATGTGTATTAGCAGCTACAATCATGATAAATTGTGGAGGCATTGAGTTTCTAGTAAATCCATGCTTTTCGTCATGCCAACCCCTTAAACAGTTCAAAATGACAACATGAAGTCAAGTAAAATGTACTATGAAAGCTTACACTGTCAAATGAAGATTTGATTTATACTAAATACGACCATGTATTCATTGTTGAGCTATGTGAGCTCTTTAAAATCAAATCTGCAGAGTTTACAAGTTATGACTTCCATAATGAACTCAAATTTGTAATCTTTCTAGGATTTGGCTGCTATAAGAGCTACAAAATCATTCATCAAATGCATAGAAGGTAACACTACAACTAGAAAACTTTCACAGTTAGAGATGGAGCTGAAAGAAATGATTTTCATTCACAAGTGATAATGCTTACCATGGCGGTCTAGTATTGCCTTCAAACTTTTCCAGAAATCCAAGCATGGCAGCCCCTATTTGTGATCAATTTTCCTCAGGAAACCCTCATGGCGGCACTCAATAGAGAGAAGGAATTGAATGCCAAATAAGTTAAAAGAAGGCTTTAGGGTTTCTTTTGTTGACATTTGCATGAAGATTTCATTAATGATATGTTATGTTGGCATTGATGTCAATTAATCGGTAATGATATTGTTGTTTTGTAACTGGTAGGAAGAGCTAGTGAAGGGAACTATAACCGGTAGGTAAGTTTGTGGAGTGAACCAATATTGATAAGTATTGGAGAGTTGAATCGATAAACCCTACCTGTTGATTTGATAAACCCTAATCGATTAAGTTTGTTATATTGGTTTTTGATCTGATGATGAACGATAATGATTATGACCCATATGCATATTGTATGAAGAGATTTTCAAAGTGTTTTTGGCATGTTGAGATAACGGTTTTTATCTTGGGAATGAGAAAGTATATTTCATGTAATGCAAAACGCGTGATGAGTTATTGAGTTTGATGAAGTGGTGATCAAGGAGCGATCAAGGTTTTCTTGAATGATGTACAAAGATTGTTTTGTAATCCAACGGTCATACTTGAACTGACTTGTTTGTAATCTCTATGAGACAATTAGGTTTTTGTTTTTGTTACCGACCTAAGTGATTTGTTTATAAGGTCGATGAGTTGTTTTGTTTTAGAGTTGGCAAAGTTTTAGTTGAGTGTGTGGTTGTCAAACCAGATGATGTATCTGCAGTTTGTGTAAAGGCAGATATGAGCATGAAAAGGATCTGAACAAGAAAGTGTAGTGCTATTCAAACATATCAACAAACTATTGTTGTTTTCTAATAATTACAACAGTAAAATCCCCTAACCAGGTAAGGTCTAACAAGCTTAGTGTTATTCAAATCCTCTAACCAGGTGGTCCATTAGCTTGGATTTGAAATCCTCTACCAAGGTTTCTCCTCATAGCATATTGCTTCTAATAGGGCATTCTAGTCAATCCCTTAACCGGGTGGTCCCTAATAGGATCTGTTCTTAATAGGACTTTTTGTAAAAGCTTAACAGGCTTGGCTCCTAACATGGTGAACTTCAGAAGAGTTCAGATAGTTAACTTGTGAGTCTCATCTCACCATGGTTTTTCACATTTGGGTTTCCATGTCAAAAATATTGTGTCAAGTGGTGAATGTTTTTGTGGTTATGTTTACTATGGTTGAATTGCTTAACTACTTAATCCACTTTGATAAGTTATGATAACTGACAATAATCTGAAACACGTTTTACTTGTGTCAGTAAAGTATTTGGATGTTTGTGAGTTTCAAGTTGTTTACTATTAATATGTTATTACAGACAACCAGTTTATCTTGACAATGATATTGCATTTATAGTTCAGTGGTTTAAGTTGTCAGTTTAAAGTTTACTTTGAGAGGTTGATTCAGAGATTGGTGAAAGTTTATATCAATTTTATATCTATTGATTCACCCTCCGCCTCTCAGTAGTTGACCGGATCCTTATTCTTTCATCATACCATCAATTAGTATTAGAGCTTCCCAGGTCCTCTAAGGTCTAAGCCTAACAACTTGAGGTAAAAATCTTGTAGAACATGATGAAGAAGGAAGGTCTGAGGTTTAATAGAGAGAACTATAGAATTTGGAGTGATAGAATGAAAATATATATCAAGAGTCTAGGAAGTCAATACTGGGAACATGTTGGTACTCAATATGTTGCACCTAGTGGGATTATGACTGATGATCAGAAGAAAGAGAAACAAGAAAACAATCAAGCACTGGAGGCTATTATCAGTTCTTTGTTTGATGCAGAGTATATAGATGTCCATGGTATGGAGATTGCATATGAGGTATGGAAGAAACTTGAAGAGATTTATAACGGTGATGAACTTGTGAAGATTGCCAAGGAAGAGAGTCTAAGAGGAAAGTTTGATGACATGCAGATGGCTAAAGGTGAGAATATCCAACAGTATGGTCAAAGGATAAAAGAGATAGTTGGTGAGATCAAGAGTGCAGGTGGTAAAGTGGAAGATGCCATAGTGGTTAGTAAGGTGTTGAGAACCCTGCTACCGGTCTACACTATCCGATTTACTGCCATTCAGGAGCTAAAGTCAATTGACAAAAATAAGGTAACCCTTGACTCCATCATTGGTAAGCTTACTACTTTTGAATTAAATGGTTATGATGGTAGTGTTCAAAAATCTAAATCTTCATTTAGAGCTTCAGTTTCTAACCCTTATATGAGGAAAAGTAGAGATGTCAGTCACAATTATGAATCTAGAGCCAGCAGAGAAACTGATGATGAAGATAGTTTGGTTGAGCTTGAAGCATTGCTGGCCAAGCGGGTGCCCAGAGGTACTGGTAAATACAGAGGTACATTAACTTTGAAATGTTTTGCATGCAACAAGATTGGACACATTGCAGCTAATTTTCCTAATGTTGATAATGAGCACAAGTGAGAGAAGTTAAAGAAGTACAAGGGAAAAGACAAAAGAGATTGTCTTATTGCAGTTGATGGTGGTATCACTGATGAGGAATGCTAATAAATACATTGTTTTTGTAGCCATGAAAGAGAATACATCTGATCAAAAGGCTTTAGTTTCTTGCATGGATAATTCTGATGATTGGATCATTAATAGTGGTTGTTCACATCACATGACCGGTGACCGGAGAAAATTTCTTTATTTGAAGGAATTTGATGGCGAAGTTGTAATATTTGGTAATGACTCAACCTGCATGGTGAAAGGTAAGGGAACTATTTCTCTTAATGGAAAGAGCAATGCATATAATGTCTACTGGGTTGAAGGATTAAAGCACAATATTTTGAGTGTTTCTCAACTGAATGACAAAGGATATCCATTGGAGTTTAATAATGGTATGTGCAAAATCTATGGGAGCAAAGGTGAACTGATTGCAACTGGCAAGAAGACTAAAGGTAACCTGTTTCACCTGAATCCTAAAGTCAGCAACTATTTAATTGCTAAAGTAGATGATAGTTGGCTTTGGCATAGGATATTTTGTCATATAAATTTTGATAATATTGTTAAAGTGAGTAAGTCCAAGATAGTGAGAGTTTTGCCTCAGTTGGACAAAGCGGTTAATGCTCTATGTAAGGAATGTTAGTTGGAAAAGATGACATCCTCAACTTTTAAGAGCAAATCTTTTTCAGCGGAACATCTGTTAGATTTGGTTCATACAGACCCCTGTGGACCAATAAGGACTAAAGGTATTCAAGGTGATTTATATTTTATGATCTTCACTAATGATTGCTCAAGAATGATGTGGGTCACATTCTTGAAGGATAAAACATAAGCATTTAGTAAGTTCAAGGCATTCAGGGCCTTATCTGAAAAGGAGAGTGGTAAGAAGATAAAGTGTCTGAGGATTGATCATGGTGGTGAATTTACTTCTGAGGAATTCACTAGGTATTGTGAAGAAAATGGTATCAAACGACAAATTTTTGCATCGGGGACACCACAACAAAATGGTATTATAGAGAGGAACAACTGGTCAGTTGTTGAAGCTGCTAGGATGATGTTAATACAAGGAGGTGTAGCAAAAACTTTCCGGAGAGAAGCTATCAGCACAACTGTCTACACTATGAACTAGATTTTGGTAAAAAGAGGTAAGGATAAGACTCCTTATGAATACGCGTATGGTAGATCACCTAATGTTAGTTATTTCAAGATATGTGGCAGCAAATGTTTTATTAAGAGAGGTGACTATGTTAGTAAGTTTGAGGCTAAAAGTGATGACAGTATATTTCTTGGTTATTCCACCAAGAGTAAGGCCTACAAATGTTATAGCAACCAAAAATAGAGAATCATTGAGATTTCTAATGTTTGAGGGGATGAGTATCCTAAAGTCTCAGAGGAAACCAGTGTGGAGAAAAAGGATGAAGATCCTTGGATTTTGTTTTTGGAACCAGAACCTGTGAAACCTGAAACTAGTAAAGAGAATGTTGTTGTACTAGTTCAATCGGAATAAGTAGATTTAGAAGAAGATGATGATAATGAAGATGATGAACCTGAAGATAATGATCATGTTATTTCGAGGTATGTCAGACTCAATCACAATCCTGACCAGATTATTGGAGATAAGGATGTTGGAGTGTTAACCAGAAGAATAATTAGAGAGAATTCTTGCATGATCTCTACTATTGAACCTAGAACTTCTAAGGAAGCATTAGGAGATGATCATTGGGTCAAAGCTATGGAGGAAGAGCTTGATCAAATTGAGAAGAACAATACATGGACCCTAGTACCCAGACTGGTGAATAAAAATGCGATAGGTACTAAGTGGGTATTCAGGAACAAGTTGAATGAAGATGGTGTAGTAGTCCGAAACAAAGCTAGATTGGTTTGCAAAGATTATGCACAGGAAGAAGGAGAAGATTATCATGAGAATTTTGCACCAGTGGCTAGACTTCAAGGTGTCAGAACTTTACTTGCATTTGTAGCACATAAGGGATTCAAATTATATCAGATGGTTGTGAAGTCAGCATTTTTGAATGGAATACTGGAAGACGAAGTATACATTGAGCAGCCAGATGGTTATGTTTTGACTGAAGAAAAAGACATGGTATGTAAGTTGCACAAGGCACTATATGGATTAAAGCAAGCACCGAGAGCATGGTATGAAAGGCTTCATTCACACCTGATGAAGATAGGTTTTCAAAGAACCAGTGAAGACAACAACATATATCTCAAATCTGAAGGAGATAAGATACTGGTTAGTGAAGTGTTTGTAGATGATATCATATTTGGAGGTAATGATGAAATGAGCAATGAGTTTGCAAATGAAATGAAAAGTGAGTTTGAAATGTCTCTAGTGGGAGAGATAAAAAAATTTATAGGCTTGCAAATACAACAAATGAAGAGTGGTATTTTCATCACACAGTCTAAGTATGTGAAAGAGGTAATAAAGACATTTGGTATGAGTGATTGTAAATTAGTTGGGACACCAATGGTTAAAGGTTGTAAGTTGTCTAAGGAATATGAAGCCACATCTGTTGATGAAAAGGAATATAGGTCAATGATTGGGAAATTGCACTATGTTGTTCACAACAGACTGGATATAGCTCATGGAGTTGGTCTAGTTGCTAGATTTCAGAAGAATCCAAAGGAAACACATTTGATAGAAACCAAGAGGATATTCAGATATTTGAAAGGCACTATTGACTATGGATTATAGTATCCATATGAAGGTAACTTTTACTTGAAGGTGTACACATATGAAGACCGGGCAGGTAATGTTGTTGATAGGAAAAGCTCAAATGGTGGAGCATTATTTCTTGGAGGAAGACTTGTTTCATGGAGTAGCAAGAAGAAGAGTTGTATATCACAGTCTACTATTGAAGCTGAGCATGTTGCAGCTTATATGAATTGTACCCAAGCTATCTGGATGAGGCAAATTATGGAAGGATTCAAGATGAAGTTTTCAGAACCTGTAAAGATCTTATGTGACAATACCAGTGCCATAAATATTTTCAAGAACCCTATTTCGCACACATGAACAAAGCATATTGAAATGAAGTATTATTTCTTAAGAGAAAAAGTGTTGAGAAAGATGTGATCTTGGAGCATGTTTCTACCAAGGAGCAGCTTGCAAATATCTTTACTAAACCTCTGCCTAAGACTACTTTTGAGTATCTTAGAAGTCAACTAGGGGTTGTACCCCTTCATGAGGTAAATTGAGCATGATGTAGAGTACATTAGTCCTAGAGCTACTTGCATAATTTTACAGCAGGATTAATGTAGGAGTGGAGTTATTCCATAGGGGGAGCATCAAGTTGCAGGTTGTTGATGCTGAACGGTGAAGTTTGACATTGCATGTTTTACTTTCAAGTTGGCATTGTTGTCAAAGGGGGAGAAGAACTATGTGATTATGGGGAGAAGAATTGTATGATTAACAGATAGAAGATCTACAACCAGCTACCAGCTGAAGACAAGGAGATTAAGCTTATGCATTTTTTGACTTTTTCTTTTAATTTTCTCTCTTCTCAACTATATCCGTGTGGGCATTGGGGTGATTGAACAAGTTCTTTGCATTTTTGCATTTTTAATTTATCACTTAATGAGCATTATCATCTAATCAATATTTATTAAGTGATAATTTATAAATCACTTAATAAATATTACTTATGAAGCAAATAATAATATGCACTTAAATATAAATGAAATGAGAAAGATATTTATTAAAGTGCTAATTAATAAATCACTTTATTAGATATTTTTCTTATTCACATTTATTGAAGTCAGAGATATTATTGCATTTATGAGGGAGTACATGCCTTGTTTGAATCCAATTAGGGGCCATTTAATACATTTTTAAGAGCCTTTATGATAAAGGATGAGGAGGCTTGAGTTTTTCTCAAGCACATCCCTTTTTAGAGTTGTTTAGGGCCCTAAAAAATTATCTTTTTGGGTATGCACGACCAAGTGGAGGTGGAGTCCTATTTTCATAGACTGCTTTGGGAAAGCATATATATCTCCAAGTTTTCATTATTGGTGTTAGTTCTTATTGGTCATCTTGCTTGCTACTTGTAACTTTTGAGAGTTCTTTTGCAAATTTGATGAGTTTATAACTTAGTTTTAGAGTTTGGCAATATTGTAACACTTTTTGTGACAATAATAGAGCATTTTTTTACTCAGATTTATGGATATTATGTGTTTGGTGAATGAAATAGTTTCATGTGATGATTTTTTGTCCTTGTAATTGTATCTATTAGCACCATTATGTAGGAATGTATACTTATTTGCAGGTTATAAGTTGTGTCTATGATATAATTAGTCTTAAGTGGTGAGAAAGAGTCTTTTTCCTCTTAAGGTTGTGATTGTTTAGCCTCCTTATAAATTATTGTTGCAAAGGTCATTAGTCTTTGAGTTGTGCAAGAATATCCTCTTTTTATTGGTTATTTTGTGTGTTAGTTTGTTGTCAAAATTTCAGATTATTAGTTTGGTGTATCACTGTAGGAAGTATAGTTTCATTTCATGTCGTCTTTCTTCCCTTTTCATCTACAAAGGTTAGTTTAGGTGAAAAATAAAAAAGAACCAGTTTACTTTGGAGGCTCACTCCAAGTTTTAGGCAACCCGCAAGCCTAGGAGTGTTCCCATGTTTCTCCTTAAATCTAATGTCTGCAAATTGGAAAGGGTGCATTTTTTAGAGATAACAGTTTTTGGCACGCCCGATGGGACTGAGAGATGATTCTCAGTCTAGAATTAGAAGTTTTATATTGTTGTTTGGTGTTTGCAACATCATTTTTAGTCTTTAAAGGACATTTTATTAGCATACTTGGCAACTCTGAGCTTCGGTTTGGTAAAATTAGTGCATTTTAGCTTATGAAAAGGATACAAACCAGAAGCAGTTTTTCATCCTTTAAGTATTTGAAATTATCCCCACCTAGGAGAAGAGGGATAGTAACTGAGAAACCCAATAAGAAGCTTGTTTATACTAGGAGAGCCAAGTCTACTCCTCCTGCTATTAGGACTCAACTTGTATTGCCAGGAATCCCAATAATCATGATTCTAGTAGGTAGAAATCAACTGTTTGTTGCATTCAACCAAGGTAGCCCACTGAATTTAACCCAACATGATGACATTCCTGTAGCTTCCTTGAAGAGTCTTCTGTATTTTACTGGTGAAGACCAAACTACTCTAGCTGAGCATATAAAAAATGTTCCAAACTTGTTTGTTGTCAATCATGTGACAGAGGAGAATGTTGTAGTTAGTTTGCTTGTAGCCTCTTTAAAGGGGAAAGCCTTGCAGTGGTTCAGAGATCTAACCATCAATTCCATAGGAACATGGGACCAGCTGGGTGACCAACTATGCAGTTTCTTCGAAGACAAATCAGACCATTTGTCATTGATGGAGCAACTATCTACAATAAAGAGGGCCCCTCATGAGGTTATTTCAGACTTCAACTGCCATTTTTAGAAGACTTGGATAGAATCCCAGAAACGGTAAGACCTACACTACCCATACTTTCTTATATTATTTAAGAGCTTTGAATAGTGACATTTTTGTTATGGTGCAAACTATGGGAGGAAATTCTTTACCTCAGGCTTATGCTATAGCTATTAGACCTGAGAACAACCTTATACAGGCTAGTTAAATTTCCCCAAGACCTCCTTTACTAATATTCCCTGTTATTCAGCCATAAATACCAATGCAAGTGCCTCCTTTAGCTATTATTCCAGCTGCAGTAGCATTGTCAGCGCCAAAAATTCAGTCTATTAGCCAAGAAAATACCTTTCTAGCACAGTATAGTGATTTATATGAAATTAAAGGACTGTTGCAAATATTTGATAGCGAGATAGTGAACCTAAAGAGGAATCAAAATTAGAGTTTTGGGCCTTATCAACTCCCATTTCAATCTAGTTATCAAAAAAACCAATCAAATAGGCCACCTTATCAGCCAAATAATCAAGGCCCAAGGAAAGCCTTCAATCCCAAGCCTTATCAAGATTACAACCCCAATTCTACCAGCTCTTCAAAGGAGCTTGTGCCCATTTAGAACAATTTGACCTAGGACTATGACTAGTGCTTTCCCAGTAATCAGCCCCACAACCAAAGTACTTGTGCTAATGGGGTGATTAAATGGGCCTTGATGGTCCAAAATAATTCAAATGTGCAGTTTGATTTGCCTCGTGAAGATTCTATGCACAACAAGAAGGTCAACAACCTAAGATAACTCTTATTAATTGGCAATGAGGGGAATTTTGTTGTGTCAACCAAGCCAGATCATCAATTACAACCAATAAAAGGACTAAGAAGAGGGTTGTTGATTTAGAACAACAGACTGATAAAGATGTTCATATTCTGTCAAGACATCAGCCCTTACCGAGTACTGGGTAGCCCACGAGATAGCCTAAGGTAACCCCACACTCATTTAATATTCTTGAGCATACAAAAAAAAAAATGACTCTATGTCTATGTGGGATTATTTGAGTATTCTGGGTTAGAAGGATCTTCTTCAATTAGTTTTGTCAAATTTAAGTTTGTCTCAAGAGCTTATTACAAAAATGTTCAAGGTTGTGTTGACTAATATTGAATGACAAGGAACAACAAGATTCTAAGGTCAAACCCCCACCTTTTTTATGTATCTTTGTTATAGGAGACCAACTATTCCATAATTGCATGATTGACTCAGGTGCTAGTAGTTCAGTCATGCCTAAGCAGATTGTAGATAGGTCGGGAATTGAATATGAGCCATTAGAGAAAGGAGTTGTTCAGTTGGATGGGACAACTGTTAATACTTTAGCGGTTATTAAGGGATTGAATTTAACCCTTCATGCTTGTCCAAACTTCTCTATCCCGTAGGATATCTATGTTATAGAATTGCCTCCTTATTATTCTATATGTTTGTCTAGAGATTTTACTGAGAAAATAGGAGCTTACTTGTCCTCAGATTGGTCTCGTATTCTGTTTAGAACTAGGTATGGCACTAAGGTGACTATCAAATCAAAGCCCATAGCCAAGGATCACATTGAGCCTTACAATCTACCCCCTATTAATACCAATTTGGTTACAAGTGAACAAGAGGTGCACCCTGCTATTCAAGAGGGTAATACACAAACTAAAGGTATACCAGATGTTCTCCTTGATGAGTGGACAACTCAAAATCAAGTGATTGGTCCATGTGAGAAGTTAGAAGAGGCTAGTTTGGGGGATTACTTAATACATGAAGCTAATTCATTTCTTCCTAACCTTGAAAAGAACAACGATGTAGACAACAAGATAATGAGGTTTGGGAGTTGTAGTTTGATGGCTCAAGGAGTAAAGCTGGTGTTGGTGGTGGATGCATGCTTGTTTCCCCAAGAGGTGAGAAGTATTATTCAACCTCTAAATTCTATTTCAGTTGTACTAACAATGTCGCTGAATATGAAGCTCTCATCCATGGCTTGGAATGGGAAAGAAAGGGTATTGGTTGTTTAAATTTTTTATGGTGACAATAAATTGATTGTTAACTAGGTGAGGAACCTTAATGTTACTAAGAATGATTTACTTAAATCTTACAAGCATAGGGTATGGGACCTCCTGGAAGGATTTGATGCATTTACTCTGATATCCATACCTTGAAATCAAAATAGACATGCTGGCAGGTTAGCAGCTATTGGTGTCGAATATGATATTCCAAAAGGGATCAGTAGTGGTAGGAATAATCAACATGTTAAGATTGTTGTGTGGCCTGCTATACCTGACAATAACATACAATGGAAAGTATTTGAAAGTGACTGACAGATAGTGAACTTCTTAATGGAAGAAGTTGAGTTCTCGCATGCTAATAAGGAGAAGCTCCAACATCAATATGGTGACCAAATCATTTAGCTCAAGAATAACAAGATGCCAAAGGGTTTGGTCACTCTAGAATCAGTTTCTAATACTGATGATGAAGCTAGAAATCCCAAAGCCAACATACAGGTTCAGTAAGATTACTATGAATTTGTTGAGGTCTTCAAAGGAAAGCTGCTCAAACTAGGCATGATATGTATAGTAGAAGAAAACCATTCTTTTATTTAGCTTTTTTAGGAGTTTAGTGATATTTTTCATAGGAACATAGTCATTTAAAAAAATTTGGTCCTCAGCTTGCCCAACATACCATTGAACTTGAACCTAATGCCAAGCCTATAAGGCAAAAATAGAGGTCATTGAATCCTAAGCTAGAGCCTCTTATGAAGAAAGCGTTGAACAAGCTGATTGAGAGTAGTGTCATCTTTCCCATTAAGCATGCCTCATGGGTTTCCAACCTTGTACCTATTAGGAAAAATAATGGAGACATAAGATTGTGTGTATATTTCTATGATTTAAATAGAGCCTCATTGAAAGATTTCCATGCATTGACCTCTATGAAGTAGATCCTTCAGGTAGTTTCAGGATCTGAGAGGTTTTCTTTGCTAGACAGTTATTTTGGTTACAATCAGATATTAGTAAAGGAGGGAGAGCAATTTAAAACAACTTTTACAACCAAATGGGGTACCATGGCTTATAAAAAGATGCCTTTTGGTTTGTCCAATGTTGGCGCAGCCTTTCAGAAAGCTATGGACGTAGCTTTTCAAAGCTTAATTTACAAAATTATCTTAATATACCTCGATGACATTACTATTTCTTCTAAAGAGACTAAGGATCACTTAAATCATCTGAGGAAGATTTTTGAAAGGTGGTGGGAATTTGAGATATCACTTAATCACAAAAATGTGTATTTAATGCTCATGAGGGCAAATTGCTTGGCTATATGGTCTCTAAATATGGTATTACTATTGACCCCGAGAGAATAAGTGCCATTTTGGCTCTTCCTTTACCAACACACAAGAAAGGTCTACAGATTTTTATTGAAATGATTAATTTTGTTAGGAGATATATCCCCAATGTTGTTGATTTATTAAATCCACTTGTTAATTTCTGATACTAAATGTAAAGAACTAATGCCAATAGCCAACAAGATGAGAGGGGGGGGGGGTGAATCATACAAACTTAATCTTCCATAAAATCAACAGATTCAACCTTGGTAACCTATGCTTCAACAATATAACCAAAAATTGCTAAACATGCAAACTCATAAACACATAATCATCATAACACATATAACACCAAATTTAACGTGGAAACCCAAATAGGGAAAAACCACTGTGGGATTTCGGACCCACTAAGAAATATACTCTTCTAGAGTATGCTCGGTTAAAAGCAAATCTTGTTAAAGATTACAAACACATTGCTAGATGTGACCCGGTTAAGGGATTTCCCTAAGATCTGTTAGGATCTTCACTTTGTTAGAAGTGACCTTTTCAAAGGATTTCAAACACTCATTTAGAATGTTACCTTGCTAGAGGGTTTACAAATAAGACTGTTAAGTCCACTCGGTTAAGATATTTTCTGTCACTTACAAAATAAACAACAGTAATAAATATATCTGCAACTTCACATCTAAAATACTAAAGCAGATTCTTATTTGTTCAAAACAATCTTGTCATAGGACTTATCTTGTCCCTTTGCTGAGCTCCTTACTCTGTTATTCAAATAGGTCTTTAAGCTTCTGTGCTCGGTAATCACTATGTAGCATCCCTATGCTTACACTTGCTTGCATACATTGTTCATCAACAATTTCTTATTTATAAACAATTTGCTAACCACTGAATCTCCTTGATCACATTTCCCATGATCAATCTTAGCCATCAGATCTTCAATCTTGACTAGGTTCAATGCATCTTTCGATCTGAAAATGTTTTACCTTGCCTTGGGACTTGCATTCCTTTCTTGGAACTTGCACAAGGTTATTGCAGTTCAATCTGCACTGTAGATCTTCCTGCCGATCTTCCATTGTCATAGATCCTTAACAAACTTCATGCTCAACATACCAATCATTTATACATCTCCAGCTAATCATTGTCCTTCATTAAATAATGCTTTTATCCATCCAATGTGATCTGTCATAACTCGGTTGTAACTCGGTAAATACTAAACTTTACTCGATAGACATTCCGCCTTCATTAACCGATATCAATAACCTTAGGGTTTACCGACTAGGTTCTTTGCTCGGTGACATAGTATAGTATTAACCTTATAATCAACAACATATGCAAGATATCAAAACAATCTAAACATCATGATCTCGTCATTGTCTAACTCAGTAATAATTGCCCAATGAATAACTTATTTCTCCCCTTTCTTATCACATTCTTTCTGTGTCTTTTACTGACCACTTAATACTCATCAAATCAATCTTCTTAAGATATGGCAACATCATACTGAATCAGAAAATCAATTTCTTGACATCAATGACAAAATAATGTTATAAAGATAGTTATCATCCTTTTTTAGTTATATCAAATAATCTTCAACAACCTTCTCAATATCCTTAATGAATATCAACAATCTTTCTATTGAAAATGCCAACAATCTCCCCCTTTGGCATTGATGGAAAAACCAACTTTTAAATGGTAATACCAACAAGATATTCAAATTGATTCGTATTCAGATTGCTGTTAGACTTCTCCTGTTATCCTTGAGCTACTAAAATCTTCTGAAGTCTTCTCCCTTTTGTATTCTTCTCCCCCTGTCATTAGTCTTTTGTTATCTTCTTCATTTAGGGTTTTACCATTTAGTCTTCTCCCCCTTTGACAACAATGCCAAAAAGTAAAAAAAGTAAATTAAGATTTCTTCCTCTATGAAGTGAGTTGCCTTGTTGTGTATCATCTTCGTCTCGGTCAGAGCAACTTTTCTCTGTTTACTATTTCTTGCACACCTTTATAAAACCTTCTAAAGTGTGTAAATCAGCATCAATCCACACATAATATTCTATAGATTCATCGAATTGATGCTTTCACCGAACTCTGTCAATGAGTAGAAGATAGGGGTAGGACCCCTAACTTGCTTCTGAGATACTCAAAAGTGTCCCTTGGCAGTGGCTTTGTGAAAATGTCTGCTAATTTCTCCTTTGAACTGATATATTCCAGCACAACTTTCTTCTCTTGAACTTCTCTGAGATAATGATACTTTATAGATATATGCTTTGTCTTAGAGTGCATTACTAGATTCTTCGAAATCTTAATGGCATTAGTATTATCACAGAATATAGTTACTGGCTCAGTAAGTTTCTCATTTATACCTTCCAATAGTTGTTTGATCCATGCTATATTGGTACAATTCAATGTTGCAGCAACATATTCAGCTTCTGTTGTTGACTGTGAGATAAATCCTTGTTTCTTACTAAGCCAACTCACTAGTCTTTCTCCCAAAAAGAAAGCTCCACCACTTGTGCTTTTCCTGTCATCTATGTTGCCTGCCCAATCAGCATCAGTATAAACTTTTAAATCAAAATCATTTCTCTTTTCATATACTAAGCCATAATCTTCAGTGCCTCTTACATATCTGAAAACTCTCTTAATTGCTATCATATGGGTTTCCTTGGGATCTGCAGAAAATCTTGCAACAATACCTACTGCATGTGCTATATCTGGTCTACTATGCACAACATATTGCAACTTCCCAATCATAGATCGGTAAAGTGTCTCATCAACAGATGTAGATTCATCATTCTTTGATAATTTACAGTTAGTAGTCATAGGAGTACTTACTGGTTTAGAATCCTCCATTCCAAATTTCTTCAAGATTTCCTTTATGTACTTGGATTGAGTAATGAAAATCTCATCTTTCATTTGCAGTATCTGTAAACCTATAAAATACTTATCTCACCAATTAATGACATCTCAAATTCTTTGCACATTTCATTCCAAAAATTCTTGCATAAGGAGTCATTACCACAAAAAATAATATCATCAACAAATATGGCTAAGATCAGTATACCATTGTTCTCATCATTCTTCGTGTACATATTGTTGTTTTCACTTGTCCTTATAAAACCAATCTTGATTAAGTAAGAGTGCAGTCTCTCATACCATGCTCTAGGTGCTTGTTTCAGACCATATAAAGCTTTGTTTAGTTTACATACCTGATCTTTACTCTTGTCTTCAACAAATCCTTCAGGCTGTTCAATATAAACTTCTTCTTCTAGTATACCATTAAAAAATGCAGATTTAACATCCATTTGATATACCTTGAAATTTTTGAAAGCAGCATATGCCAACAATGTTCTTACTCCCTCAAGTCTAGCCACAGGTGCAAAAGTCTCACCATAATCTATTCCTTCTTCTTGAGCATAACCTTTGCAAACTAGTCTAGCTTTGTTCCAAATTACCTCACCTTTTTCATTTAGCTTGTTTATGAAAATCCACTTTGTACCGATTACATTTCTGTCCTTCGGTCTTGGGATCAGTGTCCATGTGTCATTCTTCTTGATTTGATCAATCTCTTCTGTCATAGCATTTACCCAATCTTCACTGTTAAATGCCTCTTTTACTATTCTCTGTTCAAATTCAGATATCAGACATGTGTTCTGTCTCAGTTTGTTCCTTGTCATCACTAAATCATCCTTATCTCCTATAATCTAACTTGATGCATGATGTCTTCTGACATATTTGGCTAATATAGGCTTGGCAGGCTCTGTATGATCTTCTTCATCACTTGGTAACTGGACATTATCTTCATTTTCTTCAGCAGCTTTCTCAGTAGGACTTCTCGATTGAACATAAACAAATTATTCATAATCTTCTAGTTCTTTGGAATTTCCTTCATCATTTATTTTTGCAAATTCATCAATTTTCACATTTGCACTTTCTACTATTTTGTTAGATGATTTGATCAGACATTTAAATGCTTTACTTCTAGAAGAATAACCAAGAAATGTTCCTTCTTCACTTTTCTGATCAAACTTTCCATTTCTGTCATCTTTGTGAACATAGCATCTACTTCAAAAGATTTTAAAACAACTTACATTAGGTTTCTTGTCATACCAGATCTCATATGGTGTCTTCATAGTTCCTTTCTTCAGTTGAACTTGGTTCAGGGTGTAAACTGCAGTGTTGATTGCTTCTCTCCAAAATGTTTGGGGTACCCTCTTTTCTATCATCAGGGTTCTAGCACAATCCACAATTGATCTGTTTCTTCTCTCGGCTATCCCATTTTGTTGAGGTGGTCTCGGTGCAGATACTTGCCTTTTTATACCATGATCATTGCAGAATAAGTTAAATTCATCATAAGTGAATTCTCCTCCTCTATCAGATCTAAGACATTTCAGTTGTCTTCCTATTTTATTTTCAACTCTTGCCTTGTACCATTTAAACATTTGAAAAGCTTCTGATTTTTCTTTTAAAAACATAACTGACATCATCCTTGAGTAATCATCCACAAATAATATGAAATATTTATCACCATAATAATTTTGAACTTTCATGGGACCACAAAGATCAGTGTGTACTAGATCTAAAATTCCTTTAGAAGTGTAGGATTTACTTGTAAAGCTTGATCTTGTCATCTTACCCATCTGGCATCCTCGGCATATAGCATTCTTAGGTTTTTCAAGACTCGGTAGACCTCTTACTCGGTGCTTCTTACTTATTTTGATCAGATTATCAAAATTTACATGACAAAACCTTTTATGCCATAACCAGGTATCATCTATCTTTTCATAAAGACACTTATTCCGAGTTGAGTCAAGATGAAATGTATTACCTTTTGTTTGTGTCCCAGTAGCAGCTAACTTTCCATGCTTGTCATGAACTTTGACAATTCCTTTCTGAAATTCTATTCGGTATCCTGTATTGTTTAGTTGTGCTACACTCAACAAATTGTATTTCAAACCTTCAACCTAGTATACATCATCACATTTAGCATTGTCAATAAGTGTTATAGATCCTTTACCTTTCACCAGACATGGTGCATCATTACCAAATCTTACATAGCCTCCATCATAGTCTTCTAATTTAACAAACTTGTGTTTATCACCTGTCATGTGATGTGAGCATCCACTGTCTATGATCCAAGAATCATTATTATTTATGTGAGATACTAGGGATTTTCCTTCATACCTTACTTCATCTGATCCATCTTTAATAGCCACATAAACAACTTCCTCAGTATCAGTTTCATCAGATTTGTCATCGTTGAATTCCTCATTAGCTACTAGGCATGTCTTTCTATCTCTTCTTCTGAATTCTCGGTGTCCTCTGTATTGGTTGTATTTCTGCTTGTTATCTCGGTATTATCTCTTTTCACTAAATTATTTGTCAGAGTAGTTAGAAGCCATATGTCCTATTTTATCACAATTGAAACATTTTAAAGGTAGCTTCCCTTTATACTTACCTTTTCCTCTCGGTAACCTTCTGGCTAATAATGCTTCAAACTCTTCTTGCTTCTTGATTTCCTCATACAGTTTGTGCACTTCTTCCATGTTCTTGCAAAATCTTTCACTTGCTCTACTGTGATTCCCTTCAGAGTACTTACTCATTCTATCATTGTAATCATCAGATTCACCAATATGAAAAGAACTGAATGCAGATTCTACTTTATTTACCGAAGACCCACTGTTATCAAAATTACTTAACTCAAATGCATGTAGCTTACCAATAGTAGCATCCAAAGAAATTGGCATGTTAGGTACAGACCTTAGTTCATTGATTACAGAGACTCGAATAGCACAGGCAGGTAGAAGGGTTCTCAACAACTTACTTGTTATATCCTTTTCTTCAATAGTTCCTCCTGCTCCTTTAATTTGATTGACAGTCTCCTTTAACCTTGTACTATATTGGGTTATGTTCTCACCTTCAATCATTCTCATGGATTCAAGTTGTCCTCTTAGACTATCTACTTTTTCTCTTTGGACATGTTCATCACCGCCATACACAGATATGAGCTTGGTCCACATTGCTTTTGCATCATTGCAGCCTTCTAGATCATTAACATCTGAGTCGGTCAATGTTGATGTTATTTCAATCATAGCTTGAATATGTTCTTGCTTTGCCTTTATCTCTTCCAAGGTCATTGGGTTGGTGCTTGGTGGTATGTAATCATTCTCCAAATAATATGTTGCATATTCTCCAATTCTTGATAAATGCAGCTTCATCATTTTCTGCCATGTGGAGAAAGTTGACTTGTTCAACTTTGGTGCATCCCTTTTATACATCTTCGGATCTTTGCCTCAAGTACCTTTAAACTTTTCTTCTGGAGTCCAAAGCTCTGATACCAATTGTTGAGTTCTGATACTAAATGTAAAGAACTGATGCCAATAGCCAACAAGATGAGAGGTGGGGGTGAATCATACAAACTTAATCTTCCATAAAATCAACAGATTCAACCTCGGTAACCTATGCTTCAACAATATAACCAAAAACTGCTAAACATGCAAACTCATAAACACATAATCATCATAACACATATAACACCAGATTTAATGTGGAAACCCAAATAGGGAAAAACCACTGTGGGATTTCGGACCCACTAAGAAATATACTCTTCTAGAGTATGCTCGGTTAAAAGGAAATCCTATTAAATATTACAAACACATTGCTAGATGTGACCCAGTTAAGGGATTTCCCTAAGATCTGTTAGGATCTTCACTTTGTTAGAAGTGACCTTGTCAAAGGATTTCAAACACTCATTTAGAATGTTACCTTGCTAGAGGGTTTACAAATAAGACTGTTTTTGTCCACTCAGTTAAGAGATTTTCTGTCACTTACAAAATAAACAACAGTAATAAATATATCTACAACTTCACATCTAAAATGCTAAAGCAGATTCTTATTTGCTCAAAAAAATCTTGTCATAGGACTTATCTTGTCCCTCTGTTGGGCTCCTTACTCTATTATTCAAATAGGTCTTCAATCTTCTGTGCTCGGTAATCACAATGTAGCATCCCTGTGCTTACACTTGCCCGCATACATTGTTCATCAACAATTTCTTATTTATAAAAAAATTCCTAACCGCTGAATCTCCTTGATCACATTTCCAATGATCAATCTTAGCCATCAGATCTTCAATCTTGACTAGGTTCAATGCATCTTTCAATCTGAAAACATTTTACCTTGCCTTGGGACATGATCTTCCTGTCGATCTTCCATTGCCGTAGATCCTTAACAAACTTCATGCTCGACATACCAATCATTTATACATCTCCAGCTAATCATTGTCCTTCATTAAATAATGCTTTTGTCCATCTAATGTGATCTGTCATAACTCGGTTGTAACTCGGTAAATACTAAACTTTACTCGGTAGACATTCTGCCTTCATTAACCGATATTGATAACCTTAGGGTTTACCGACTATGTTCTTTTCTCGGTGACATAGTATAGTATTAACCTTACAATCAACAACATATGTAGGATATCAAAACAATCTAAACATCATGATCTCATCATTGTCTAACTCGATAATAGTTGCCCAATGAATAACTTATTTCTCCCCTTTCTTATCACATTCTTTCTGTGTCTTTTACCGACCACTTAATACTCATCAAATCAATCTTCTTAAGATATGGCAACATCATACTGAATTAGAAAATAAATTTCTTGACATCAATGACAAAATAATGTTATAAAGATAGTTATCATCCTTTTTCAGTTATATCAAATAATCTTGAACAACCTTCTCAATATCCTTAATGAATATCAACAATCTTTCTATTGAAAATGCCAACACCACTAACTTCTATGTTAAGAAAGAATGTACCTTTCAGCTAGACCAAGGAGGGGAAAAGGAGTTTTGAGTTGATCAAGGAAGCTTTAATGATTGCACCTACTCTTCTAAATATTGATTTCTCTAAGGATTTCATATTATATGTGTATGGCAATATTGACTCTATTTTAGATAATCTTGTACAATGTAATGATGAAGGTTCAGAGTAGCCTTTGGCATTCTTCAGTCAAGCACTAAAAGACTACGAGATAAGGTATACATTTGTGGAGAAACATGTACTGGATGTTATAAGAAGTTTGAAATTTTTTAAGCATATGTTGTCTAACAACAATATTATGTTAATGGTTTCTCATCCAACTGTGAAGGAATTTATATTAAGTAAGGATTTGAGTGACAAGAGAGTCGACTAGGTAACTAAGGTAATGGAGTATGTTGTTGAGATTAAGGTTACGAAGCTGCCTAGGGGCAAAGGGTTGTGTGAAAAGCTTGCTGATGGTGTTACCAGCACTGAAGAACATGAGCAAGAGGTTGTTCTAACATTGCAAGATGAGGAGCAAATAATTGTTTTAGCTCCTGTTACTGATTGGGTGTAGGAAATGGTTCATTTCCTGCAAATTGGTGAGTGTCCTAAAGGTTTAGATAGAGATAAAATAAGGTATTTCAGATTGCAGCCTATACCTTATGTACTTATAAATGGTTCACTTTTTAGGAGAGATTTTAATGGAGTATTATTGAGATGTATTGAGCCTAACCAAGTTGAAAAAGTGTTGAATGATTTCCATGAAGGGTCAGTTGGAGGTCTTTTCTCAGCAAGAGCAACAACTCTAATATGATGAAAGGTGGGTATTATTGACCTAGTCTATTCAACGATGCACACTTATGGGTAAGAAAGTCCAAAAAATATGCTTTGTTTACTGGAAAACAAAGGTTGGCAGCCTTACCTTTGCAGCCTATTCAGGTTGAACAACCCATCATGAATTGGGGGTTGGACTTTATTCGAGTGATAAATCCTCCATCTAGTGCTAGCCATAAGTGGGTACTTACAGTCATGGATTATTTCACTAAATGGACTAAAGTTGTAGCCCTCAAGGAAGCAAATGAGACTTATGTGCTCAATTTTAATGAGGATCTAATTACCAAGTTTGGAGTCCCTGATCTATCATTGCAGACAATGCCCTTGCTTTTGTTAGTTTTAGAATATCAGAATGGGCTTTCAAGAATGGGATTTATCTAAATACCTCTTCCAATCACTATAGGCAATGGCCAACCAAAATCTATGAATAAAAACTTAATCAGAATCATCAAGAAGACTATAGAAGGTAACCAAAGAGCCTAGCATATTTAGTTGAGATAAACCTTGTGGGCTAATAGAATCACTCTAAAAAGATCAACATGGCAATCACCTTTTATGCTAGTATATGGTAGGGAAGCAAGGCTTCCTATCTCACTTGAGCTTCCAACACTTGATTTAGCCAATCAAATGGACATGCTAGAGGAAGGGCCTATGATAGTAAGATTGGTTCAGTTGGTTGAACTAGAGGAGACTAGAAATGATTCCATGAGAAAGATAGAACAACATCAGGCACAAATGAAAAGGTCTTTTGAAAAAAGGGCATCTCCAAGAACTTTCAAAGGAGATATAGTGCTCAAGTGGGATGAGCTTAAAAGTAGGCCTGGAAAACACTCCATATTTGATGCATTCTGGAGTGGGCCTTATATCATTTTTGAATGTAAACAACACAATTCTTTCTAACTATCCAAGTTGGATGGTGATATGGAGCCAATCCCAGTCAATGGGAGTCACCTCAAGCATTGCTTATGAGGTATGATCAACAATCTGTATATATTAGAGTAGGTTTTGGGTGTTAATAAGTGTTGTTGCACATACATTAGATGTAGTTTTCATTTACCTAAGTGATTTGTGCACAGTTAATTAGTTGGTTTTGAGTTCATTAGGTGAATAAGAAAGGTGTTCCTATTATTTCCCTCTTACAATTCATCAAATAGATATCTATCATTCATAACAGTGATTTTGTTATTTTACTGTCATAAACCATACACATGTATTCAATGGACTGTAAGAGGTTGCAGCAGTGTCATGGTAAGTTACAACAGTGAAATTGAATGTTTTTAAAAGGTTTTGTCGGGTTATAATCACTCTGTGCCTAATGGATAAGTTTAGGCAACTAGTTTGGGATGCTTAGCATGCAAGCATTTAGCAAAAATCGTTAGAAATGTTACCTAAATTTTGCTTCTAGCTCAATCAAGTAGAGTTGGGAAAACATTTGCACTGAAAGATTAAAAGTACATATTTGATTATGCTAAGTGTTCATACAAGTAATTGATGCTATCAAATGAGTAATTGATTCAATGCAAGTGTTTTCAAGAAAGAATAGTTTAAAACTTTGCGTAGAAGATTGCTTTCTTTATTCATGAACATCAAAAGTATAGTGTCCCACACAAGCCATGGGAGTAACTGATTCAATGCATCATAAAAAAAACTATACATTTGAAAATGAAGAACATAATAAAAGAATAGGGATCTATTATTTTCTGAATGACGAACCCCAAGGTTGAATTGTTGAATCTCTGTCTCCTTCCACTTGGATTGCTTTAGGAGTTGTTCTGCTGCCCTAAAATTGTCTGCAAGAGATGAAAAAAGTGAAGTTAGAACTTAGGATGCCTAATCAATTCATATGTAACATCAACAAACATATAATTTACTCTCATAAGGCATTAGAATAGATTATGCAGTCATTTCATGCATCAAAGAAAAGTAGAGAATCATCAATAGTATCCATGAAAATATAAACTTTATTATTTTATCTAACATGTTTGTTCACTATGTAGGTATAGGTTGGATGATCATCATTGAAATACTTTACAAGTTCAAACTAATATTATATTCATCACAACATGTGGGGTGAAATGAGCTCCCACAAGGGTTGATCCCAACATACTGCCCTCTTATTTAATGACAGAGATAAGAGTGTTGTCTCTTCATAATCATTATAGTTCTATTAGACAAACATTCATCATTTATGACAGCGAATAAAAGTGCCACTGTCAGAAACAAAAAACATTTTCTCAATAGAAATCTAATGGTTATGAAAATGTGGTGCTAAGGACAATCATAGTTTTGAAGACACCAAGTACAATGAAATATAAGTGTGTATATATAAAAGCACAAAAAAGTGCTATAACATTAACCTTCAATTAAAATGAGCATGCACCTGTTATCCTCAAGGATACAACCTTTGATGCCAATACATGTAAAGTGTGATTTGCTTCTACAAAGGAGATTAATATAGTAATGTGAAAAGAAGATATACATTTATCCGTGAAAGAAGTGACCAACTCAATTGGTGTAAATAAGAGTCAGTATTCATGACATAGAGCAGTAAAATAGCAATGCTATATGAAATAGGGAGTACCATAATGTAGAATTTGTCAAGAGAGTAGCCCAAAACATATAAAGGTCTCTTAGACAAATACAATTATATAGAATAGTAATATTCAAACAGTCTGGAATTTTGTACATGAACCATGAAGAGCAGTAATTCAAGGGTCTAATACAAAGAAAACACAATAATCATCACCATGATAGCAGTCAAAGGTAAAATATGTATGATAGTGTCATAGACAGAACAAAAAATTGATACAGACATGAGAAATGTATATCATCAGTGGTGGGCTTCTTGCTATCATTAAAGAATCATTTGGCTGGACTTGAAAGATCTCTACAATGTTGTATTTCTAATATGAAATTTGGATGTGAGTTCAAGGAGTGGTTATCTTTCATCTTTTACATTACTAATGAGATGAATTTCAAGTTCAACCAATAATGTGAGCATGGATCACCAAGCAATCAAATAGAGAAAGAGTTATACACAACGACATATAAGATGTAATAGTAGACACATCATAAGAAAACAGGAGAAGCGGTCCAAGGACAAGGTTCTTTAGAAGTAGAGATGCACAAAAAGATTCAAATACACCATAACAATATTATGAACAACTCAAGAATTTTATTTGAAGTCATAGTCAAGACTAAACTCACAATAAATATGGTTTAATACCACAACAAAGGATACACTATGTTATTAGTTTGAAGGCATACGTGGCATCAATACTCTTTCAAAGAGTAGCATAGAAATAATAAAGATCATTTCATTATGAGTAAAGACAATCTTAGCAACCAATCATAGTAAAAGTGGTACCCATGATACACCAAGAGAGTGAGTTGATCAATGCAAGGACACAATAGGCTCATAAAAATAAGGGTAGGTCACCATTAGACCAACACACAATTATATGAAAGCACAAGTGATAACTCATGATGGTCTGAAAGAAGGGTTAATAGAAGAAAGAAGAATAAAAGATAGTGATATATCAGTATATTTGTAGCATTACCCAAAGACAAATGAATCCAACAAGAGGATTGCCATTAACAAAGAACAGACAACAATGTACATTAGTCTTCAGAAAATAAATATAGTGCCTTGCCTAAACCACAGTGAGGAAGAGTGTGTGACAATCAAACTACATTCAAAGAAGCTAAGTATGAGAAATGGAGAAGTGTTTGTTGATAAATAGTAAGTTATAGCAGTGAACAAAAGTCTTCTATAGCAACTATTCTAAATTAAACTATTATTTACCCTCCTAAATTAAACTATGTGCAACTATTCTAAGAAGACAAAGATAGTATGCAAAATTGAATGTTGTGAATTTTACCACCTATTTGAACTATGTAATACATGAATGATCAAATTGTAAGCCTCCTAATTAAATTAGGTGCCTAAATACAATTAAATACCCTACAAAACCACTATCAGTAGTTTTCAAAATTCAATCTTTGACATTTGTGAGTACCTACAAATGGCTAGATGAAAATTATAGACGCAACTAACGCAGACCATTCGTTGTGGTATATGAGCTAAAAAAGTGTGTAAATGTGCTATATTATGACTTAAATGCACTTCTACAAATGATAAATGCATTATTGTATATAAAAAATGTGTAACTTTATGCAATGTATGCACTACTATTAAGTATAGATACGATATTATAATGACTATATGCGCTACACTAACTAGTGAATGTGCTAACAAAAGAGCTAAATGCATTAAAATATGGATTGAATGTGATAAACTAAGCAATAAATGTGCCACTTTATGGAATTTGCAGCTACACACACTAAAACTAAAGAAAAGATGTTAGAAGCGGGACTAGACCCCATGGTGGGTGCCAAAAAATGTGATGAGGAAATTTAACTAATTGTAAGATTACTGATTAAGCTACCACAAACTCTAAAATCCTACAAGATAACTAAATCACAAATGAGACAAATAAAATAATTAAACTAAATAGAAAACCTTCACTATTGTCCCATTGTGTCTTATTAACTTCTAATCTTGTTGTTGTGATGTTTTCTATCAGAATGCACTGTTGTTTTCTTCAAGATAACAAAAGTTAAATGGACTATGTGGTATGAGAGATGCAATGTGCAACTATAATGAAACTAAGGTGGAGATAGTATGCAAAGCAATTGTGGATGAATGAAACGATAATGCTACACTGATATTACACTAAGCCAAAGACACTTTTGATTTCTTGATTGCTCTAAAATGCTCTAGAATGTTTAATTGTTTGAATAGTGACTAGCTTCAAATGTTGAACAAATCCATCCTTATATAGATTTTGCAAGACCAAATCCAAGGTGGAAAAGATCAATGGTTGAGAGTGAATCTTTAAATAATGAAGGATTGAGAAGAATTGGTTGAGATGTGAGAGATAAAGGGGGAAGATGTTCCTCCTACAATGACAAGGTGGAGGAGAAGGTGGAAGGAGAAGCCACATGGCATCATGATCACCTTAACCACCTTAACCAATGATGAAGACTCATAGGATATAGGATATTTGGAGGGAATATAGATTTCCTGAGACATGAAGGAGTCAATAATATAGGGAGGTTGGAGAAGATTTAGGCTTCCTAAGACAAGTGGACAATGTGTCACTTTGACCAAGTTGATGTGGACAAAACCACCCTCTAGGATGTAGGGATGTGAGAGAAAATATAAGAAGTGGAAGGAAACCTAAGCCTCCTCATCCTATTGACTAGGGATGATGTTGAGGATAGTTGAAGAATTAAATATTAATATTATTTAATTTGTTTAGCCACTTGGTGATGAGATTGCATTATGACATGAAAGAGGAAATGATGTGGAATTAGGATTGAAGATTTGAATTAGATGATTAATTAAATAATTTAGAATTATTCAATCAAGATGGACTTAAGAAGAAATAATTAAATATAATTAAATAATAAATATTTAGTTAATAAATTGATTTAGAGGAATATCACACATGAATTAAATAAATAAATTATTCAATTTATTTATTAATAGAAGAATGAAGCCTTGAATAAATAATAAATATTTATTTAATTATGTCTAGTCACTTTCAGGTGTATACAAGTATCAATATGACCAAAGTAGTAAATGCAACATCCATGTCAAAGTTCCCAAAAACTTACATGGTAGGGGTCGAAGTTGTCACAATTGACCAAGATTTGAATTAGTTGGCAAGAAGCAAAATTTCACAACCACAAGATCAAACAAGTAGGAACGTGGAAAATTCTATTTCTAGGTAGACTGGAGATCAAACTGTGATCACTCAATATACTCAAGTGTTGAGAGCCATACCAGTGGAAATGTCATAGACAGTGGCCAATTTGTTTGCTTCCCCTCCTTCTGTAAGTAATGTAAAGCATGGGATAATGGGGATCAGTTCTCGTAACAAATCAAATACTATTCCCAACATGATAAAGATGTATCAAGAAGTGCAACAAGTATTTTCAAAACAATTAGCTCCTTATTAGGATGGAGTAATATGGCTAGACAAAGGAAAAGCTCTGCAAGTTCTAGATGAAAAAGATATGCCAACACAATTAAAAGAACTAATGTCAAAGCCTTCCTTAAGTGAAATGATAGATGTTGAATAGGGTGGATTTACAAACACTAAGGTTAAACAATCTTTAGGATTTAGAGACAAAAAAATTGAGATTGCTATAGAAACCAACACTGAGCGAAAGAGAAAAATAGCCACAAGCTCATGCATGGTAGTTGAAAGACAAGTGGGTGGTGGAAAAAATGTCATCACTGAGGAAGCACAAAATAAAATTCTAAAAAAGATTAGTTTGTAGAAGTGTTTAAATATCAAGAAGAGATTAGGATAAGTCAAAAGGTAACATATGAAGTTTGGGACTTAGGCACAAAGTTGGTAAGTGAGGTTGAAAGTGAACAAGAAAAGTGGATTGAAGGGTTAGAAAGGAATACTTTGCATAAATAGAGTATGTAGTGGCATCAAGTTCAATACTAGCACTAGAGTGGATGCAACAACAAATGAAACCAAAGGATAAGGTTGAACTAATATCCCTTGATTTTAGTAGTTTATTGGGAGATTCCTAATTTGTCAAAAAGGGGAGAAAGCCAAAGATCACATATACTATGTGGCTTGATGAAAAAGAGAATGAAGAATTGCATATTGCAAAATCAATGGTAGATAAAGATCCACAAGATATCACTACAAATATTATAGAGTCACCACTATAAATCTAGGAAAGCCTTCTAGGTTTAATGGTGTGAGGGTTACTAAAAAGGGTTTAGTGATGATGGAAGATTAGCTCTGTAGGGATTAGAAGAAGTCGCAAGAACAAAAGGGTGTCCAATTAACATAGTTCATTAAGGAAATTGTGGAACCTAAGAAAACTTCGCAAGAAATACATCTACATCCAATATTAATGTGAAAAGAAAAAGTGGGTGCTATAACTATTTTGAAGCACAAAGCAGCTACTACGGATGAATGGGTGCAAGATATTTTGGCCTAGGTAAATAGAATGTTGCAAAAGGATGTAAGTAGATATTTTGCACTAGCACAACTCTTCGATAAAATGAGCAAGTTACAACGAAGGTGTTGGAAAATATTGCAAAAGGTAGAGATAGAATTACAGGGATTGGAAGAGATGGAGAAAATAACCACAAATATTCTGACAACTAACATAATAATGATTGAGAAAAGAATCACTGAGATAGAAGCTTGGAAGATACAATAGGAATGGCACCTAAGTAGATTAAGTGAGTGCATGGGTAACCTAAGAAAATGACTAAGAGTGTGAATGATTCTTGAGCAGAAGACAAGATATTTATTGAAATTATTATGGAACAATTGATTGAAGATGTTATGTAGAATAGTGATGAAGGGCTAGTGGCAAAATTTGAAAAGTGTTGGAATAAATAGATCATAGATTCACAAATGGATGGTGCAATTCCATAATTCCTTAGGGACTTAGCTCAAATAGAGTATACGATGAAAGAATATGAAAATGTCACTAATTCTAGGGATAGGGAAATCATGAAGATAATATACTCATATAAATCTCAAGAACTCAATTGCTCCTTGGTTGAAGGTTTTGAGAAGGAATAAATGTTGAAGGCCATAGCTACTTTTGAAAGATTTATGTTATAGAATTGAAAGGGTTGCTGGATTTTGAGGGAGAAAGCACAACCAAAGATAAAATTTTTAAAGTGTCTAAAGGAACTTTGATTTGTAAAGGCTAATTAAAGGCAATCCTGAAGATAGAGGGTTGACCTAGTCATTCTTATTTTTTGTTTTTTTGTTTGTGCATCTTAACTATCAACATTTTGTCTTATTTGAACCTCTTTGAAATTCTTCTCTATGAAATGGAACCACACTATTCTTTATAGGAAGGATTAGAAATTGTAGAACTTGGAGATCTCAAAAAAGATTTGCTTTTTGCAATTTGATTTATTAGTTTCTTTTCATCAACATAATTCAAATTTATAATTCCTTTGCAAATTCTTGAGTTGATAGGACTTAAGGTTATTTGCTAGTTGAATCTAACTATGTGTCTCTATTGATATATAAATGCATACACAGGTTATCTTTCTAGTGTTTTGTGTTAATTCATCTATTAATGGTGGTTTTACTTTCAAATCTTGCATGAATTTGCATAAGATTTTGAATAATTCTAGTTGAGTGTGAATTTTGTCTTGTTAATTCATCAGTTTTAGGAATTGCAATTCTTTGAATCTATGATGTAGAATTAATTTATTTCCTTATTTTCAAAATCTTTTAAAATTTATTTTGAAGTGGAACTACATTAATTATTATATCATCAAACTATTTTGTTATACATTTTACTCTTGGTGTTTATGGCTATTATTGTTGTTTGTCTGAAGAGAATATACTGAATCCCTCCATGAAAATAGTGCTAGACAACGAACCCTTAGTGAAACTAGTAGGTTAAGACCTAACCGTCTCGAGCCTTGGAATCAAGTTTTACTTGATTTTTCAAGAAAGATACGTTTCATTGCCAAGAATTCTATCTAGTTGGAGTGCGATTGCAATCCACATCAACAACTGGTGCCCCAAAACTTCTTGAAAACACACCACAAATAACAAACAAAGAACAAGGATTACAAACCATCTTGTCTTCTCTAGTCACATGTGGACATAATTGCATAGCATAGGAACATGACCTAAGACAAATCAATAAAAGATAAGACTAACTTGACCAATTGAGTCAACAATCATACTGATCTTTGTCAATGTTGATTTCTTGTTTGATGATGATGACGATGATGATGATTACGTTTGGTTTTAGAGATGTAGTATAAGAATGATCTCTTTGTTTTTTAGTGTACCCTTCCTTGTAAAAGGCACCTTGATGATTGATAGACAGGGATTGATCGATTGATTGATAAGACATCTGATCAATTTGATTGCAAACTTGGTTGATTGTTCATTTGTTGTTACTTGATTTGATTGACATGATGTTTTGATTTGTTGTGTATCTACTTATATGTTTGTCATTGTAAGGGATAGTTTATTGCTTTGAATTTTCTTGATTGATTATTTGTTTTTTAGGTCTTTTTCAGTACATTTTATGCTTTTTTAGGATTTTTTCAAGACTTTATTTGATTTTTTTTGGATTTTTTAGGACATTATTTGATTTTTTTTGGATTTTTCAAGATACTATTTCCCAACTCTATTTTGCTTATTGCCCCCAATCAGGTCAAAGCTCATTCATTGTAGGAAAATGGGAGGATGGACTAACTTATGATGGAAATGGATAAATGACACAAAGGAATGAGGAGTCTCAGGCCATGAAAAGGAGGATGGATGGGTTTTATTAAGAAAAGTGAAAGATGGATGGCGACAGGATCACTTTGATTAGGTGGAGTGATGGTAGATGATAGAGAAAAAGTCTCCTACACGTAGCAATTTTTTGCTAAGTTCTCACTACAATACTTGTCAAAGGTGCCACCGAAGTGGTTTTCACCATAGGATGAATTATTTTTTAGTTTTTTAATTATATTTTTTATTTTTTAATATTTATTTGTATTTTTTATTATACTCTAGGAATTGCATGTAAAATTTCTTTAGATGCAAGCTATGGATTGGATCTGGCAAAGGTTCTCACTCTAGAGTGGATAATTGATCGGCCTCATTTCCATAGGATGTTGTAACAATGTACGAGCCCAACCGATTTGATTCAAACATGTCAAGTACTTCTCTCTCTTTGTTAGATTGTGTTGATTTTCCTTTAGAATAAGATCTCTTATCTCAAAGAAGAAAACACAGACTTTCTTGTTAAACTATGTTTGAGGCAGTTTTGATATGCTTAAAGATGGTTCAATGCACTTTGACATTTCTCATCCAACAATTCTAGCTCATGCAATCTTAAAACTCTACATTCTTTATCAATGATCAAATTTTGTAGTGATACTCGCAGAGAGGGTAGCTCGACCTTAATTGGTAATATAGTTTTGGCTCCATAGGAAAGAGAATATGGGATGGTGTTAGTAGGTGTGTGAATGCTAGTGCAGTAGGACCAGAGGGCAGGATTAAGATGGAGGTACCAACAATGGCCAACGTCATTGATGGTCTTTTTGAGAAAGTTAATAATGGCCTTATTAGAGGCCTCTGCTTGACCATTATATTGTGGGTAATAGGTTGTGGTGAAGTGATGTTATATATGAAATTTGTTTTGTAAATTTCACAGACATCCTATTTTTCAAAGGGAAAAGGGAAACTCCATACTGACATATGATGTAGTTTAGGATAAACATAGAAATTTATTTGTTGGTGATGTATGTAAGAGGGATAAATTCAATCCACTTAGTAAATAACTCAATGGTATTAAGGATGAATTTGTGTCCATTAGAAGAGGTGGGATTACTTTTTTTGATGAGATCAAGCCCCCATTTGGAGAATAGCCAAGGAGATGTTATTAGTCAGAGACCTTGCACTAGTACATGTATTAAATCTCCATTAAATTAACACTAACAACATCTTTGTACAAATTTCTAGGAGTCCTTTTCCATAGCCAATAATACACTGCACACATGAGCTTCTTATCTAGGGCTAGACCACTAGAATGAGCTCCAAATATCGTTGTGTACCTCATGTAAGGTTGTTTGTGCTTCTAGTGATTCAAGACATCTCAAGATGTTTTGTTGAGACCTTTTCAATAAAGGCTATCTACAATGATGGCGTAACAAGAGACTTGTTAGATAAATATTTTACATTGATTACAGGACAAGTCAGGTGAGAGGTATTGGTCATGGAGGTATGAGTAGATTTAAATATACCAAGCTGATTTTGGACCCATGATTTCACACATAACCTTATGTGGGGCAATTTTAAAAGTTGGGATCATAAGTTGTTCCACTAAGAGCTCATAATGCATGACATTGTTTGATATATCTAACATAGATGCAATTGTGGCCATGGCAACTAGAGCTTTATTGCAAACTCTTGATATTTTATCAAAGATGATATGGTTGAAATATTGTTTATAATCATTTACCATGCGCTTATAGGGTGCCAAATTTTCCTCCTTTGTTTTGTAGTCACCATTAACTTGTTTTATTACTAGATATGAATCTCCATATACAATGATGTTCTTAATACTCCACAGACCAACTATGCATAATTGAAGCAGTCACTGGTGAGGAGGGACCTCAAAGAAATCAATTTGGACCGATCAGCAAGAGTAAGCACAACATAAACACAAAGATAAGATGGAGGCAATGCAGAACATATTGTTTTATTCCATGAAAATTGATTGCATTCAACTGGTAGCAACCAGATTATAGCATACCGACTCACAGGCCTGACATGACATACAAAATAGGTCAGACCCAGGACCTTGAATCATGAGATCTATCTTCTACGCATAGTCTAGCTACTTGATTCTTCTTTTTATTATATTCTAATGCACAATTACAATTATATATATTGATCCAAAGGATCCATTCGGCCCAAAAATGGATCAAAATGTGAAGAACAAGACCTAACGTGTAAAATAAACAAGGTCGGCCTCCGCCAAGAGATTCCTCCAAAAAATACAAAGGATGAAACATAGATTGTGGGAAAAGGTCAGCCACATGCCAAGGAACATCAGGATCAACGCCCAAGGCTCTGCAAGCTTTGGAAGGGGTTTTGGTAGATCACCAAAATAGGTCCAGGTAACTGCAAACATAAAGCAAACTGAAAGGAAAATGTTTTTGGTTGATGCAAGATCGCTATGAATCGGGGATGCTCCTACATCAATTTATATGTGCATCTATTTTATTTTGTAATTGAACAAGGGTTTAAAAGCATTTTCCAACCCTTTCTTGTGTAAGATTAGTGTAGGAAGCCACTTTTGCATACTTTGTTTTCTTTTATTTGGTATCAAAGCCTCGCCAACTTTGATTCATTTATTGGGTTGAAGGTGTTTTTGTGCTACACTTATTTTCAATAGGATTTTTACAGAGGACAATTTGTAACCTTGTTGCAGGAAAAAGATGGAGGCACATCAAGCAAAATTGAAAAAGAAAAGTTTAATGGCAACAAATTTGAATTGTGGAAATTCATGATGGAAGATATGCTCATAAATAGAGATTTATGAGCTACAATATCCGATACAAAACCAACAAGTACAACCCAAGAAGATTGGGATTTAGAGATTGAAAAGCCAATGGTTTGATAAGGCTCCATTTGGTTGGTTTGGTGTTGCTGAATGTCCATAAAAAAATAATGCAAAACATTTGTGTAAAAAACTTAGAGATGTTTATCAGGCAAAGTCTCTAGTAAACAAGTTATTCTTGAGAAATAAAATCTATTATTTGAAGATGGAAGGAGGATCAATTGCAGATTACTTAAATACTTTTAATAGTATTCTTACATAATTAGTTTCTATTGGTGATAATATTGAAGCTAAGGATTGATGCATTCTTATAGGGTGCTCTTTGCAAAACTCATGGGATCGGCTCATGATGGCTATTATAGTACTACTACATAGTTGAAGATGGATGAGGTGGTTGCATCACCTTTGTTTGAAGAGAAGTGAAGAAAATATTTTGAGGTGACCAAGGAAACCCTTGTTGTTCCTGACAAATCTAAAGAAAAAGGATAATAAAGAAAGATCCTACTCTCTAGTGAGATATAAGTCTCCTAGAAAGTCCAAGGTGAAATGTTATAATTGTGATAAATCTAGTCATATCTACAAAGATTGCAAGGAGGAGAAGAAAAGGAAAGATGAAAAAAATTTCTCTCATTCTAACTCTAAGAATCCTCCCTTGATGATGTAGATTTTTTCTTCATAATCTTGGCAACATATGCATCAAAATATGTGTGGTTGATAGACTCAAGTGCTTCTTTCCATGTGGCCTCTCATAGGGGATGGTCTTCAAAGTATGCAAAATATGATGGTGGGAAAGTGTATATGGGAGATGATTCTCATTTGAATATTGTAGGTCATAGAAGAGTTAAGATAAGCTTATATAATGGAAGAGTTAAGGGGATTGATGGTGTATTGCATATCCCAAGTGTTGGATTGTTGGCATTGACAAAACCGGTCAATCCACAGAACCGGTATATGTGCTAAGATTTGTCATTGATGTCCAACACTTACCGGTAAAGACACTAACTGGTGAAGTGGTATAGATAGAGTGGTGTTGTTTTTCAGTAAGCAAAAGTGATGACTTACAATACATGGAAATAACTTTGGTATTGAATGATCAAAGGTTCAATCAGCTAAAGCAAAGATAGACTAATCCAACTGGTCTATCATTCAGGAAGATCGGTCACTTTGATGATGATGGTCAATCACTTTGATGATGGTGAAATCACAAAAGGTGACTTAGGGAAGAAAACCTATTTGTTTATATAAACCGGTAACTCATTGGCAAATAGGGGAAGAGACTTGCTGCTAGCACAATAAACTAAAATCCAAAGGATGAACCGATCATATAGAAGTGCAATGGCATACCAGTACACCGGTATGACAAAAGGAAGGTAGGTGATCATCATAAATCTCGAAGCGGTGATCGGTTATTTAGTTGCGTTGGAAAAGGATGAGTTGGTGAGCTTGTGTCTATGCCTAATCATACATTGGTAAGGTCAACTTTAAGTTATCATGCAGTCAAGCATGATTACATGTAGATTTTTTGGTTCGCACTTATTTGGCTGAACACGACTCAGAAGTTTCTATCTTTGGGAGATGCGGTGGCATAATTGGTTGAACACTTGGTGAAATTGATGTAAGGCGTGCAGAGAAAGAGTGAGAGATTTTGAATTTGAAATCTTCCAAAATCCATGATCAGTTTGATTGAGGGAATGCCTGAAGGTGTCGGCAGAAAATGTATAAAGTGTTCTTGAAGTTCATTCAAAATTTTTTGATCATGAAATTTGCAACAAGTATATTTTGTTGAAGGCGATCCAAAGTGAAGAGCGGAGAGAGAGGAAGTGCTAAAAGGTGTTAGCACGGTAGAGTGTGTTTGAGGTAGATCGACTAAGTGCAGAGTCGAGAGATAGTGAACTGACAGAGTGCAGAGCCAAAGATTAGAGGACTGGCAGGGTACAAAGCCTAAGGTCAGGGGACCGACAAAGTGCAGAGCCAAAGGTATGAGGATCGGTAGAGTGCAATGCCGAGGGATAGGTGACCGGCTGAGTGAAGAGCCAAAGGTGTAAGAAGAAAACCGGTGTTGTGCAGAGAAGACACAACCGGTGTGTATTGAGTGTGATGTATATTGAGATCTGATCAAGCTATCAGTAGCTAATTCAGTAGTTCATCCATCTGTTGCTTTCTAACAACTGCAACATAAATCCCTTAACTGGGTGGACTTTAATAGGTCCCTATTGTAAAATCCCTTAACTGCGTGACATCTTAACTAATGTTCTAAGTCCTCTAACTAGGCTACCTTTAACAAGGTAAAGGCACTAACCGGCCTTGATCTAAATCCCTTAACTGGGTGGCACCTAACAGTGTCTTTATAATCTCCTAACAGGGATGGCTCCTCACAAGGCATACTTCAGAAGAGTACAAATTTTATGAGTTCCTACTCACGTCATGGTTTTCTCCCTCTTGGGTTTCCATGAGATAACTTCTTGGTGTCACTGTCAAATTTTCATGCTTGCATATTTTACTTCACTGATTAAGTATTTTGTTAGATTGTAGATGAATGCAGATTTAAGTTAAAAGTTAAATTGTGAAAATTTGATTAAGTGCTAATTCACCCCCCCCCTCTCAGCACCGGTTGGGACTAACAATTGGTATCAGAGCATCAGGTCCCTATAATTAGAAGAAGCTTAGCCGACTTAGGGAGAGATCCAAGATGATGCGTAAGGAGGGTCCTAAGTTCTCTAAGGATAATTACACCTTATGGTGTGGAAGAATGAAACCATATCTAAGATCTTTAGGTGAACACTATTGGAATCATATGATCACTGAGTACAATGAACCTTCAGGGACTCTTACTCCAGACTGGATCAAGGAAAGACAAGATAATACTGCTGCTATGGATCTGATTGTTAGCACTCTTTCAGATAATGAATTTGCTGAGGTACAAGATTTGAAATCAACTTTTTCGATATGGAATAAGCTAAAGACAGTGTATGGGGGAGATCCCCATGTTCAAAAGGCCAAAGTAGATAGCCTATGAGGAAAATATGATGAGATGAGAATGTTGGAAAGTGAAAACATAGAGCAGTATAGCAAGAGGATAAAGGATCTAGTAAACTCCATTAAAAGTGTAGGAGGAAAGCTCAAGGAGGATGATGTGGTTAGCAAAATCTTGAGAAATCTGCTACCACAATATGGCATAAGGGTCTCTGCTATCCAGGAACTCAGATCCTTGGGACTCAAATCCTTGGGAACAGTCAATGTAACTCTTGACTCACTGATCGGTAAGTTGACTGCTTTTGAATTGAGCAATTATGACAACAACGTACCAAAGATTGTTGTTTCTTTCAAAGCATCCATGATGCATGCACCAACAAGGAGAAGGAAAGAAACCGGTAGTAGCTCTACTACCAAAACCGGTCATTCCCATGAGATTTGACACTCTTCTCTCTAAGGAACAGGAGCAAGATGAAATTGAAGCTCTATTGGCAAGAAGATTGCTAAGAGGTAAAGTAAAATACAAAGGTAAACTACCCTTAAAGTGATTCTCCTATAATAAGATAGGTCATATTGCTTCAAGATACCCTAGCAATGATAGAGACATGAAGGATAATTTCAGAAGTTACAGGGACAAGAGCAAGAAGAATTTTATCTTGCAGAAGGAGTCATTGATGAATAATCAGAGGGATCTGATGGAGATGGCATTGCAATTGTGGTAGTCCAGGAGGACATCACAAAGGAAGGAGATATGACATTGATTTCTAGCACAAACTGGTGTGGAGAATGGGTGATCGACATTGGCTACACTCACCACATGACCAATGACAGAAACAAATTCCTCAGCATGGAGGATTGTAATGGAGGAACAATGAGGTTCGGAAATGATGTGCCCCATGTGCAGTAAAAGGTAAGGGGTTTATAGCCTTGAATGATAAGACAAATTGTGATGATGTATATTGGGTAGAAGGATTAAAATATAATTTGTTAAGTGTTGCACAACTTAACAATAAGGGCTACCAGTTAGAGTTCAATGAAGGGATATGTAAAATAAATGACAAATTTGGAAGTCAGATTGCAACCGGTAAACGGTCAAGAGGCAATTTGTTTCATCTAGACACCACCATAGGTAATTGTCTAGTGGCTAAGGTTGAAGACAGTTGGTTGTGGCACAAAAGATTGTGTCATGTTAATTTTGATAGCGTAGCTAAAATTAGTAAGGCAAAATTTGTCAGAGGTATGCCTGACATAGTAAAACTTGAAAATGCTATGTGCAAAGAGTGTCAACTAGGAAAGTTGACCGGGTCTAGTTTCAGCAGTAAAACTTTCTCATCTGAAAATGTTCTAGACTTAGTTCACATAGACTTGTGTGGTCCCATGAGAACCAAGAGTTTCTACAGAGACGAGTATTTTATGTTATTTATGGATGACTTCTCAAGAATGATGTGGGTTGTATTCTTGAAGGAAAAATTTGAAGCCTTTCACATGTTTAAGGTGTTTAAGGCTCGAGTAGAAATAGGAACTGATAAGAATATGAAGTCCCTGGGATCAGATAGAGGAGAAGAGTTAACCTCTCAAGAGTTCATGGACTACTGCGAGGAATAGGGGATCATGAGATAAATGTCTGCACCCAGAACACCTCAGCAGAATGGAGTTGTTGAAAGAAGAAACAAAACTCTTATTGATTGTGCAAGGACTCTAATGATATAGAAGGACATCCCACATATCTTCTGGAGAGAAGCAATTGTTGTATACACTTTGAACCAGATACAAGTAAAGAAGGGGACAAATAAAACTCCCTATGAATTATGGAGTGGATACTCACCTAATGTTTATTATTTCAAAGTATTTGGAAGCAGGTGCTATATCAAAAGGGATGAGTACATTGGAAAATTTGATCCCAAGAGTGATGAAGGAACCTTTTTAGGTTACACAACAAAGAGCGAGGCATACCGAAGTTTAAACAAAAAGACCGGTAAGATTGTGGAAAGTGCAAATGTTAGAGTAGATGAGTACTCTAAGAAAAATGAACTAGATAGTAAGAGTGAACCAGAGGACTACAAAGGGTTTGAGTATAATGTACCAGTGGAACCTACTGAAGAAGATCATGTTGAAGTGGCTAATGAAGAAGCCTGTGAAGTAGAACCTGCACAACCGGTAGAAGAAGCTCCGAGGAGTGAACTGGTATTGGCTAAATATGTCAAAAATAATCACTCTGCAGAAAATATCATCAGTGACAAGGATGAAAGAGTTCTAACCAGAAGAAGAGCAAGAGAGAATGCATGTATGCTCTCAAATTTTGAGCCCAAAACAACAAAGGAGTCTCTAAAATATGATGATTGAGTCAAAGCCAAGGAAGAAGAACTGGAGCAAATAGAGAAAAATGATACATGGACTCTAGTGCCCAGACCGAAAAATAAAAATGTAATAGGCACCAAGTGGGTGTTCAGAAATAAAATGGATGAAACTGGTAAGGTGATAAGGAACAAGGCAAGATTGGTCTGTAAGGGCTATGCTCAAGATGAAGGTTTGGACTATGGAGAAACCTTCGTACCAGTAGCCAGGCTGGAAGGGGTCAGAATTTTGTTTGCCTATGCTTCTTATAAAAAATTTAAAGTTTACCAAATGGATGTCAAATCGTCATTCTTAAATGGGGTGTTCGAGGAAGAAGTATACATAGAGAAACCTGAAGGGTTTGCATCTGAAGATGGGAGGAATATGGTATGCAAGTTGAAGAAGGCTCTGTATGGGCTGAAACAAGCACCAAGAGTTTGGTATGAGAGGTTACACTCATATCTGCTAAGCATAGAGTTCAAAAGAACCAGTGATAACAGTAACCTATATCGGAAGAGTGGAGCTGAAGGAAAACACCTAATTACTGAGATCTTTGTAGATGACATCATCTTTGGGGGAGATGATGAGATGAGTAGAAGCTTTGCAAAACAAATGCAACAAGAATTTAAGATGTCCATGATTGGAAAGATAAAGTTCTTTAATGGCCTGCAAGTATCTCAATTAATGAATGGCATCTTCATCAGTCAGACTAAGTATATAAGGGAAATTCTGAAAACTTTTGGAATGGAAGATTGCAAACCTATTGGAACTCCAATGGTTACAGGTTGCAAGCTATATAAACATGATGAGGCTGAAGAAGTAAACGAGACACTTTACCGGTCCATGATCGGTAAGCTACAGTATGTAGTACATAGCAGACTGGACATAGAACAAGTTGTTGGCTTAGTTGCCAGATTTTCTGCAAATCCAAAAGAGACTCACATGATGGCAGTCAAAAGAATATTCAAATACATAAAGGGGACTGATGAGTATGGTCTCTGGTATCCACATTAGGGAGACTTTAGTTTAAGTGTCTTCACTGATTCATATTGGGCTGGAAAAATTGATGACTTAAAGAGCACTAGTGGAGGTGCATTATTTCTTAGAGACAGGATTGTATCTTGGACAAGTAAGAAACAAAACTGCATTACTCAATTCACGGCTGAAGCTGAGTATGTAGTTGTTGTAATCAACTGCACACAGATAGCTTGGATCAAGCAACTGCTGGAAGGAATACAAGAAAAAGTGCTTGGAATGGTAGTGATTCATTGTGACAACACCGGTGTCATTGACATATCCAAGAACCCAGTGATGCACTCCAAAACAAAGCATATAGCCATCAAATATCACTATCTAAGAGAACAAGTTCAAGAAAAAGAAGTGATGTTGGAGTACATACCAAAAAAAGAGCAGGTGGTTGATATTTTCACCAAGCCACTACAAAAGGACACCTTTGACTATCTCAGAGGTAAGTTGGGGGTTATGCCCCTCCATTCAGTAAAGTAAGCAAGCAGGGTTCTACATCAATCTGGTATGATTTCAAGTTTTTTAAAACAACTAGATTGATGAATGTGGACTACTCCGGTTAGGGGGAGCAGTCTTGTAAGTGCTCAAAAAGGACTCTTTGGCATTGTTGTCAAAGGGGGAGGTATGATTAGAGTGCTTGAGCATTGGCAGGTAGTGATTGAGCTAAAGTTGTTGTATCAAAGTATGACTAGTGACAGGGGGAGATATTCATTACTTAGGGCATAAGTAATGATTGAACTGGTAAAGAGATGAAGGAACAGGACTGGTACAAAGATGAAGGAACATGCAACTAATTAGCCATATTTTGAAGTGTTTGCCATCAATTCCAAAAGGGGAGATTGTTGGATTGTTGGCATTGACAAAACCGGTCAATCTAGAGAACCAGTATACATGCAAAGATTTGTCATTGATGTCCAACACTTACCGGTGAAGACGCTAATCGGTGAAGTGGTATAGGTAGAGTGGTGTTGTTTTTCAGTAAGAAAAAGTGATGACTTGCAATACATGGAAACAACTTTGGTATTGAATGATCAAAGGTTCAATCAGCTAAAGGAAAGATAGACTAAGCCAACTAGTCTATCATTCAAGAAGATCGGTCACTTTGATGAGGATGATCAGTCACTTTGATGATGGTGAAGTCACAAAAGGTGTCTAAGGCAAGAAAACCAATTTGTTTATACAAACCAGTAACTCATTGGTAAACAGGGGAAGAGACTTGGTGCTCGCACAACAAACCGGCAATCAAAGGATGAACCAGTAATATAAAAGTTGAGTGGCATAGCGGTACACCGGTATGACAGAAGGAAGGTGGGTGATCACCATAAATCTTGGAGTGGTGATCGGTTATTCAGTTGTGGTGGCAAAGGATGAGTTGGTGAGCTTGTGTCTATGCCAAATCATATGTTGGTAAGGTCAACTTTTAGTTATCATGCAGTCAAGCATGATTACATGCAGATTTTCTGGTTCACACTTATTTGGCTGAACACGACTTAGAAGTTTCTATCTTTGGGAGATGCGGTGGCAGAATTGGTTGAACACTTGGCGAAATTTTTGTAAGGCATGCAGAGAAAGAGTGGGAGATTTTAAATTTGAAATCTTCCAAAATCCATGATCGTTTTGATTGAGGGAATGCCTGAAGGTGTCGGCAGAAAATGTATAAAGTGTTCTTGAAGTTCGTTCTGAAAGTTTTGATCATGAAATTTGCAACAAGGAGAATTTGTTGAAGGCGATCCAAAGTGAAGAGCAGAGAGAGAGGGAGTGCTAAAAGGTGTTAGCATAGTAGAGTGTGTTTGAGGTAGATTGACTAAGTGTAGAGTCGAGAGATAGTGAACCGGCAGAGTGCAGAGCCAAAGATGAGAGGATTGGCAGAGTGTAGAGCCTAAGATCAAGGGATCGGTAGAGTGTAGAGCCAAAGGTCTAGGGATCTATAGAGTGCAGTGCCGAGGGATAGGTGACCGACTGAGTGAAGAGCCAAAGGTGTAAGTGGGAAACCAGTGCTTTGCAGAGAAGACACAACCGGTGTGTATTGAGTGTGATGCATATTGAGATATGATCAAGCTATCATTAGCTAACTCAAAAGATCATCCATCTATTGCTTTTTAACAACTACAACATAAATCCCTTAACCGGGTGGAATTTAACAGGTCCCTATTGTAAAATCCCTTAACTGGGTGATATCTTAACTAATGTTCTAAGTCCTCTAACCAGGATATCTTTAATAGGGTAAAGGCACTAATCAGCCTTGATCTAAATCCCTTAACCGGGTGGCACCTAACAATGTATTTGTAATCTCCTAACAAGGATGGCTCCTCACAGGGCGTACTTCAAAAGAGTACAAATTTTGTGAGTTCCTACTCACACCGTGGTTTCCTCCCTTTTGGGTTTCCACGAGATAACTTCTTGGTGTCACTATCAACTTTTCATGCTTGCATATTTACTTCAGTGATTAAGTATTTTGTTGGATTGTAGATGAATGCAGATTTAAGTTAAAAGTTTAATTGTGAAAATTTGATTAAGTGTTGATTCACCCCTCCCCTCTCAGCACCGGTTGGGACTAACACTAGGTTTGACATGAAAGATACTTTTAGTGAGTAAATTGAATATTTTGGTGGGCATGACACTTTCTTGAATGGAGGATGCAAGATGAATAGAGGATCTATGGTATTCGCTAAGAGTGTTTAGATAGGCTTTTTCTACAAGTTGGATGCATGCACAGTTTAGTGCAATAGTTTTTTGACAAGTCAAATAAGACATCTTTGGATTCTTCATCCTCACCCAAATCAAGCAAAGAGGAAGTATGTAGAAACTACATCTAATCATCATGGTTTTTGGGTACCTAAGGGTGCTCATTCCTTGGAGATGAAACTTCCTATAGAGAAAGAATGTTATGGCACCAACTATCACATTAATGACAAGGGTCTTAGAATCCAGAAAATAAAAGTCTTGTTAAAGGTCTTGATGATTGTAATATGGGGTTCAAATTTTGTGAACATTGTGTATATGGAAAACAAAATCGTGATTCTTTTTATCCTAGTTCTTATAAGTCTTTTAGGTTCTTGAATTATATTAATGTGTGTGTATTTGGTCCTATGAATGTGATGGTATGATGAAAGAATAAGTATCTGGTAGATTACTGAGAGGGTGGGGGGGTGAATCAGTAAACTGAAAAACTGATACAAACTTTCCAATCTCAAATTCAAACTCACAAAGTAAACTTTCACTATCAAGATCAACACTCAACAAAATAATCAACATCAACCGGTTAACTGTTATAAAAACTTAATAGTAAACAACTTCAATCTTGTAAACATAAAAATGCTTAATCATATATCAACATACTTCATCTCTCAATGCTTCTAGTTATCATGCCTTATCATAAGTTAATCAAATCAACAAATAAGATCACAACCACAAAAACATTCACCACTTGACACAAATGTTTATACGTGGAAAACCAAAATAGGTAAAAACCATGGTGAGATGAGACTGACAAGATAATTATCTAAACTCTTCTAAACTTTGCCCTGTTAGGAGCCAAGCATGTTAAAGATTTTACAATAAGTCCTGTTAAGAATTGATCCTGTTAGGAATCACCTGGTTAACGGATTTACAAAATTACTCGATGAAAAAGAAAATACCCTATTAGGAGTAACCTTGGTAGAGGATTTGAGAATCCAATCTAATGGACCACCTTGTTAGAGGATTTAAGAAGTAACCGAGCTTGTTAGAGCTTACCCAGTTAGGGGGTTTCACTTCTGCTATAATTGTTAGAAAACAATAGGTTTTCTTGATCTGTCTGAATAGCACTACATTTGCTTGATCAGATCCTTTTAAGCTTCAATCTACCTTTACTCAAACTGTAGATCCATTCTCTGGTTAGGCAACCACACACTCAACTAATTTCAGCCAACACTTTGCCAACAACTTTACAAACAACTTCATCGACCTTAAAATACAAATCAATTAGGTCGGTAACACAACAAAAACCTAATTCTTTCATAGAGATTACAAAAAAATCAGCTCAAGTGTGACCGTTGGATTTACATAGCAATATATACACATTCTTTAAGAAAATTCCAACTGCTCCATGATCACCGCTTCATCGGACTTGTAACTCATCACGCACAATCAAACAAACAAACAAACGAGCCAAAAATAATCTAAACTAATCCTCATTCAATGATCACACGTGTTTCCATCATTACCGCTCTTCATAGATCTTAAACTAACAAAATTGTTCGGTTAGGGTTTAACAAAAACAACTGGTAGGGTTTACCAGTTACATTGCATAGAAAAGGGTTTAACCTTATACACTAGTTTACCGATTCAACTCACAAACTAACATACCGGTTTACAACATCTTTCTCAAAGCTCTTCCTACCGGTTACAAGACAATATCAATAACAACAACAATATCAGCAATATCATAAATACCATTACCGGTTCAATTGACATCAATGACAACATAACATATCATTAATGCAATATTCATGCAAATGCCAATAGAATGTTCCTTAATTATCTCAATCTAATTACTTTGTTTCATTCATAGATGACTATAGCAGAAATAAATTTGTATATTTTCTCAAAAGTAAAGCTAAATCCTTTAGTTGATTCAAGGAGTTTAAGACACTTTTTGGAAATTAGACTAGTCTAAATATTAAGGATTTGAGGACTAACAATGGTGGTGAGTTTTGTTAAGCATAATTCAATAGGTTTTGTAAGGACCATATAATTGAGAGACATAAGATAACTCCATAAACATTGCAACTACAAAGAGGATGAGCATGGCATTGATGGAGAGGGATAGGAGTATGTTGAGTATTGTTGACCTTGAACAAAAAATTTAGGCTAAAGTTATAGCCATTGCCTGTTATTTAATTAAAAGATCTCCTACAACACTTTTAGAAAATACACCTCTAGAGGTATGGTATGGCAAAAAGCCTTTGTTGAGACATCTCAAAGTATTTGGTTGTGAAACTCACACTCCTGTTCCTATTGATAAGAGATCGAAATTGAATAACAAGGCAATAAAGTTTATCTTTATTAGCTATGGTGTTTGTGTAAAGGGGTAAAAGCTTTGGGATCCAATGTCACAAAATTTTCTCTAACAAAGAACTGTGATCTCTTAAGAGATGAAATCTTCCATAGTTGAGTTACAACCAGATAGAAAGGAGATGAAGAATAAGGAAGTAGTTCAGGGCCCACCTACTCTAATGAGAGATGAACTATGTACTCCTATTGGACCTGATGATGAGGAGAGATCTAGCAACTCTGAGCATTTTGAGTAAGATGAAGAACCTCAATCTCAACAATTGAGAAGGTCTACTTGTGTGGGGCAACAATTAGAAAGGTTTGGTTATTCATAAATGGATTCTAGATATATTTTTTCTTTTATTTCTAACACTAGTGAGCCTAGTACTACCAAAGAGGCTATTGGTATGACTGATGTGGGTTCCTAGATGAAATCCATGGATGAATAAATAGATGTATTGAATAAAAATAATACATGGGATTTGGTACCCTTTCTTAAAGGACAAAACCCTATTCAATGTAAATGTGTTTTTAAGAGGAAATCTAGTCTAGATGGTAGTATTGAGAGGCATAAGGCGTGGTTGGTTTCTAAGGGTTGTTATTAGATGGAGGGAATTGACTTTGGTGATATTTTCTCTCATGTTGCTAAAAGAAGCTAATATCTATTTGGTTCTTGCTATCACTTGCAACATCATATGGTTTAGAAGTGGAATAGATGAATGCGAAGACAACATTCCTTCATGGTGATTTCGGGAAAGATATTAATATGTCATAGCTAGATCATTTCATTGAGAAAGGTAAAGAACATTTGGTATATAAGTTGAAGAATTATTTATATGGTTTGAAGCAATCTCCTGCAATGTGGTACCAAAAAATTGACACCTATGTGTTGTCTTTGATAATTTTGAGATCTAAATCTAACTATTGTGTGTATTTTAAATCTAAAACTGTCACATTCTTATCATAGTTATATACATGGATAAATTTTTTATTGAGAATAGTATGAGTGTGATTTAAAATTTGAAGTCTCAGTTATCAACACAATCTAAGGTGAAGGATTTAGGTGCAATGAGGTATATTCTTGGTATTGAGATCAAAAGAGATAGAGCTAACATAAATATTTATTTAATCTAGAGTGAATATGAACTTAGTGTTTGAGAGATTTGATGAGCCTAAATAATGGCTCTATTTTGATAGATTTTTGTTATAATATTCCTACCTAGGTCTTGTGATTGGATGATATTTGGATCATGATACTCTCCTAGTTGATACCTTTTAAGTGTTTCTGGAACTGATTTGTCTGATACTTAAGGTTGTCATATAATGGTTTTTAAATGATTTATCTTTGCAAATATCTAAATCAATCTTAAGTATGGTTTAATTTATGTCATGTTAGCATTAGTATATACACATGTTTTTTGTGTACATTAACATCATGGTGCATAGTCAACAAAGGAAAAGGAAAGACTAAGTGGCAGTTTAAAGGAGCACCAAGCATGCAGCCACAATGCAAACCCAGTCAAAGAAAGGCAACATTAAAGGAGATTGAAGCCACTTGACCGGTTCAACATAATGATTTATGAGACATTTATTATTGTTCTTAGTGGAGCTTAGATCTGGGAAGCAAGTCATGCTATATTTTCTCAGTTGCAGGACAGATGTTGTTTTGTTTTCCTACGCTGACTTCTTCTTTAGTTTAATAAAACTTGTTCGCCTATTTTGTAGGACTATGGTTGATCAGTTAGGAATTTGTTATAAGTTTCCATTTAAATAAAGGGGTCTCTCTCTCCTCTCAAGGACAGAAGAGAACGACCAAGTATTTGTAATACTCAGTTTTTTGATACTCATGTATTTTCACAGTCGATTTGGAATAAAGAGATCAATGTGATTTTAAGCTTAACAATTGTAATGTGAAAGTTCGGGATATACTCACTCAAGGGGGCCCACTTGGTGAGTAATCCTTTGTGTTTTCCAGTTAGTTTCCATCTTGCAATAGTTGTTGTTTTGGAAATTGTCTATTCCTGCAGCCACTGGAGACAGTTCCTATGTCTGTTCATGCAGCCACAGCGGCAGAGTAGTTTCTATTCGCTTGCCAGAACATTATCATTTGGTAGTAGTTGCTTAAGTTATTTCCAATTGTGAATTCTGATTAAGTACTAGTTCATTATGATTTTGCATGTTTACTTCAAAGAATTTCATTTCCTGTAGTAAGATAGAATGGTTGTGATATGAACTTGGTGCACATACAGTGCTGGCCCATTTTAAGTTTGCATCCCTGGTTGATAAGTAAATGAGCCTTTTCTACAGGAAAGATAGCTATTCAATGATTTCCAATCTCAGAATTGTGTTTCATTACCTAGTTGCCATTCGGGGTGTGAGGACCAACATTTTTGGCGCCGTTGTCGGGGATGGTGCCAAACTAAGAACTTGTTGTAACCATTAATTTTAAGTTTTTTTAGTTAGCTCTTTGAATTTTTTCATTAAATTTGCATGCATAGGAGGAGAAGAGACACATTAGGAATATTTCTTTTCTCACATTCCACTCAAGATATAAGGTCAGATCAAGCACCTTAAGTAAACCCTTTTGCAGAAACTTTTGTGTGAAATAGAGGTGTTTTTAATTTGTCAGAAGGAGACCTAGATTTCTTAAACGAACCCCCTGAGCAAAAAATGTTACCTTTAGTTATTTATAAGGGACCAACGGTATAAAATCCTCCACCTCCACCTGTAAACCCAACATTTGAGTTTCCCATTCCTCACTAGCATGATAATGCAAACTTGAAGAATATATCAACTTCTTCTCTTCCAAAATTTCATGGTTTGGTAACAGAAGATCCAGATGCCTTTCTATTTGAATTTGAAATCCTCTATAGAAGTTATGACTATACCACTGATGCCCATAAACTCAAGTTATTCCCTGTTGCTCTTAAAGAAGCTTCTCTGAGATGGTTTATGAGTTTGGGTAGAGATGTAATCACTACTTGGGAGGAGATGAAGATAAACTTCTTGGATAAGTGTAAATATTATTGCAAGGGAATGGACCGACATGGTGATGATATCTTCTGGATAACACAAAAAGAAGATGAAAGCCTGAAAGATTATTTGGAGAGGTTTCTGTTTAGTGTCAGAAAATCCAAGCATAGCACCTTGAGTGAAGAATCCATGAAGTTGATCTTTCTAAAGGGAATCAATGAAGATTGTGTTGACTCATTAGACCTCATGGGAGGAGGAGACATTAATCAAGTTTAATGGGATGACATCAGACAAATTTGTCAAAAATATTCTAGAGCCTCAGCCAAGAAGGGAAGACACTATAGGCCTAGTTCTTCAATTGCAAAGGCATCTACAATAGTTTCAAGAATGGAGATAACTCATTTGTTAAAGGAATTTAAGGAGGATATTATTAACAATATGGCTACTCAATTGGATACACTTCAAGCAAGAAAGAAGCATGAGGAGGCAAAGGCCATGCTTGCTGAATTTTCCCCTCATTGTCGACAAAAGAAGAAGGACTGTAAATGTAAACTCCTAGCTAAAATTGATAGCCAACAAGCTTCCCTAGATTTTAAGCTAGTCTATGGATATGATTAACAACTCTTTTATGTTGCACAACAAAGGCCTTGGCCTCCAAGAAAAGGTATGCCACAAGATCCATTGTCATTTTATAATCCTTATATGAACTTCAATGCACAAAATAATTAGTGGCAACCTCCATACTCCCAAAATTTTGGAAATTATACTCCTCCATATTGGAATTTCTCTCAAAACCCTTGGCCTAATTAGCATAGTCCTTCCTCTCAATGGTATCATCCACAAGGGAATTGGTCACCACCTCAAGGTAACTGGCAACAACCACCACAATGGAGGGGTGGACAACAATGGGCAAACCAATCATCAGGTTTCCTACAACCACAACAATAGTCCCAACAGTCGGCTTTAATGCCACCAAATCCTAATGCTACTCAACCCAAGCCAACCCAACTGCCAACACAGACTGTACCAAATCCAAATAACAAACCCCAGTAGCAAAATCAAGTTTTTTCAATTGATCCTAATCAATATCCTGCATATTCTCTCAATATAAGTGATATTCACTTACCGGTTGGGGATAACTCTGCCTACTCCATCTCCTTCAGTCATAACAGAATTACCATTTGAGGAGATTGCTCAGGATACTACACTTGATCAACCTGGAAACCCTGAGTAGGTTCATCAGTCTGAGACTCCAAGCACACATGTAAGAACTCCCCCATTTCCTCAAAGATTATAGGTAGAAGTGTCTAGGCAGCAGGATGACATAGATTTTGATCTTATTGATCAGTTAAAACATATATGTGTAAAGATTCCATTGTTTCAAGCTATTAAGGATATTCCCATATATGGAAAAGCTATTAAAGAGGCATGTCTGAAGAAACCTGGGTGAAAGAAAAAGGACCCAAAAACAATGCATGTAGTAGGACAATTGGTTGATATTATGTTAGGAAAATTGTTGTCCCTAAATATTCTGACCCAGGTAGTCCTATTATGAAGGTAGTTATTAATGGAACTCAAATTAAAAATGCCTTGATAGACTTAGGAGAAGCCATAAATGTGATGACTAAGGATGTCATGCAACAACTCAACATTACTAGTCTTAGATCTACCCCAATGGTCCTGCAGGTTGTTGGTAGCTCTACTGTCCAGCTTGAAGGGATGGTTGAAGATATTTTTGTCACATTAGATTCTTAGGAATACCCAGCTGATTTTATAATACTCTCTTAAAGCAACATTGGGGAGATATCCAATCATTTTGGGAAGGCCTTAGCTTGCTACAACTGATGCATACATAGGTTGCAGATCAGGGAACATGACCATTTTAGATGGTATTACTACTAAAACTCTTGCACTTTATTCTCCAACACAACCACAACTTGATCAAGAGAAAGTAGTATGGCCAAATATAGGAGAAGAAGTAGAGGAAATTAATTATGTTAAAAAACTAATGATGTTAACCAAGGAACCATTCATAGAACTTCAAGAAGATGATACGGTACTCTCTAACATCATAAGAAATCATTATGGAGCAGCTCAACAGTCATCGGGTATACCAGCAAGTCATTTGCATACTCTTCTTCCATCTACAAGCTCTTTAGATTCTCCTACAACCACAAACATATTTCATACACTATTACGATAGGAGATCCAAACCTCTTGTCTATCTGAAATATCTAATGTTGAGTTAGTCACTCAAATAGAGGCTGCCCCAAGAAGGAATCTGAATGTCAATAGTCAACTAGCAACAGATCAAAGATTGTCATTAATGTAATTACTCAAAGCCCAAAAATAAGCCTTCACATGGGATTATCATGACATGAGGGGATTAAGTCTTGCATTGTGTACTCATAGGATATATATCAGAGAAGATTGTAAACCAATTAGAGAACCCCAGCGAAGGATTAATCCTACCCTAAGGGAAATAGTTAAGGAGGAACTACAAAAGTTGCTTAATGCAGGATTCATTTACCCTATTTTAGACAGTCAATGGGTTTCTCCCCTGGTTATAGTTCCAAAGAAAGGAGGGAAATGGAGAGTTTGTGTGGACTATAGGGAGCTCAGCACTGCTACCAAAAAGGATCACTTTCCACTTCCATTCATAGATCAAGTGTTAGATTCTCTAGCAGGTAAGCAATACTTTTCATTCTTGGATGGGTTTAGTGGTTATAATCAGATCATAATAGCTCCAGAAGACCAAGAAAAGACCACCTTTACTTGCCCCTGGAGAACATATGCCTATTCAGTTCTCCCTTTTGGTTTATGTAATGCTTCTGCAACCTTTCAAAGGGTTGTCCTCAGTATATTCTCAGATATATCCCATAATTGTATGGAAATTTACATAGATGATTTTACTGCTTATGGAGCCACATTTAAGGAAGCATTGCAAAATCTTGCCAAAGTGTTGCAGTGGTGTGAGGATCATAATTTATCCCTAAATAGTGAAAAATGCTTCATGATGATGAAAGAAGGAATAGTGTTGGGGCATCGTATTTCTCAATCAGGTATTCAAGTAGATCTAGCCAAAATTGAGGTAATACTTTCTCTTCCTACCCCTGCAAAATAAAAGGATGCAAGAAGTTTTTTAGGCCATGTAGGGTACTGTATACGATGAAAATGGATAACAATAATGATGAAAGACTAAATGAATTCAACCATAAAACCCTAGCCTAACAACAACAAAGATCCACCATAACATATGAATATTACCTAAGATAATGCAAATCAAATGAAATCACAAAGATTATACCATTACATGTCCAATAGGGTTTGAATCTCCATTCTTCCTATCTCCATTGATCTTGCTTGATATATTTGCTCTCAGATTTTATGTGTGCACAAGAGATCAACAAAGAACGGAAATGTGGTTGCAAGTAGGATCGCATATGAAAGTGCAAAGCATAGTGTAGTCGAGTGCGTAATTGAGTTAGGGTTTGATAATGAAGGAAGCATCTCCTTATATAGAAGACACTATATGAAATGGAGGGATAAGATTGAAAGGTGTAAAAAGAGGTCGACTATGATTAGAGGGTAGTTAGAGGAAATAAGAAAATAATAAGAGGGTAGGTAGTGTAGGAATTAAGAGATGAATGACATGTGTCATAGGTAGAAAAGGTTAATGAATTAATTAAATAAATAAAGATTTATTTAATTAATAGAAGAAGTGGGATCAATTAAATAAATAAGATATTTATTTAATTCAGGAAAAGGATAATTTAAATAAATAAATGTATTTATTTAAATGAGAAATAAGGCTAGAAGAGGGTAAATGAATTAATTAAATAAATAAAGATTTATTTAATTAATAGAAGAATTAGGCTTAAATAATTAAATATATAAAAATATTTATTTAATTAGACATGACACTTTTAGGTGTCTACATTTTGCCCCTCTTTGAGACAATGCGGCTTGTCACGTTGTTTCAAAGAAGATAAGATAAACTGATACAAAGTTGCCCCAAGATGGGAATGATATGCCCCCTCGAGAGATTGGATGAAAATGTCTGAAAAGATTGTAGACAATCTCTCGATAAGAAAGAAAGGCTAGAATGGACTGACCGGATAAAGTGACAGAGTCATGGGATAAAGAAGACTGACTTGAGAAACGAGGGCTAGTGCTAGGGCGAGGGTAGTCTATAAAATAGACCATGAGGGGAATACATCCTCATTGTCATCCACACATCCAAGAGATCAGAGTGCAGAGAGAGAATAGAGCAGCAGCAGTCAGCAGTGATGGCATTGGTGCATAGATTCGATCGCGTTCATCGATTTCAAAGGCTAGCCGATGCAGGAGAGCCGGTGAGTACCTCAAAAACCTCCTTGTACTTTGTTGCAATAAATGTTGTCATTAATGCATTTTAGGTAGCGCAATAAATACATTTTAGGATAATGTCAAAAATGTGTAGGCGCGTCTGCATTGGTGTCAGGCGCGTCTATGTTGGCTAGGCGCGTCTGTGTTTGTGTCAGGCACGTCTATGAATTTAGCAGTGTCTATGTCAAATGCAAACGCATTTGTGTTGTGCAAACACATTTGTGCAATGTGGGTACGTCTGTGCAGGACAGGCACGTCTATGCAGAGCATAGGCATGTCTATGTATTTTAGGTGCGTCTGTGCAGAGCAAGTGCGTTTGTGCATTTTGTAAGCACGTTTATGTCTTCAAGGTGAATCGAAAGTTCTGTGATAAACATACTTTGTCGATTGGATAAGCTGCTGAGAGGATACACTCAAGCAGGTCCTCTAAGGAAGACTAGGATAGCAGATAGGGCTAGGATTGACAATTCTGTGATAGAACATACATTGCCAATTAGGAAACTACTCAAGAGGATACACTCAAGCAGAGGCCCTAGGATAGGATAGATCAAGGCACTTTGTGATGAACAGTGAGTACCAAGACATAGTACTTTGTGATGAACAGGGAGTACTAGAAAGAGCAGCACTTTGTGATGAACAGGGAGTGCAAATATGAGCAACACTTTGTGATGAACAGGGAGTGCAAATATATGTAGTACTTTGTGATGAACAGGGAGTACCACTAGGATCAATAGCAACACTTTGTGATGAACAGTGAGTGCCACTAGGATAGAGTATCATAAGCACTTAAGATAAAAAGCAGCATTTTGTGATGAACAGTGAATGCCACTATGACTGACATGATTGATTTTGTTGACTGCAAGAGTATCTACTTATGTTGGAGTCACGGGAGAGATTCCCATTTACTCAGCGTTTGCGAGCAGAGCTGACAGTTGATGAGAGGGATGCTATTGATGTTATGGGCTTGTGACATATTCTATATGTGCCTGAGTTTTGGGAGAACATGGGATTTTTTACTGTACTTGCTAAGAGATGGCACTCAGAGACTTGTAGTTTTCATTTGTTGATGGGTGATATGACAGTCACCTCAGAGGATGTATATAGGATACTGAGGATACCGATCGATGGGGAGTTAGTTCCTTATGATTGAGATGGAGACAGGGATGCACTGAGATGAGTCTTCTAGGGTCTGAGATTGGAGATGAGGGCTGGACATGTGGCTTGGGATACCATGACATGGACAGGACTGGCACTACCAGCACTGTTAGGAGGAGTGATCAGTGGGTTCCTGTGTCCAAATCGGGCGACACGAGGGTTGGCTATGTAGCCATATATATATTGACATCATTGTATCATGACACTTATGATTATATATATATGAGATGATTCATCTTTGCGGCAGCTATATGCGTGTGTACCTATGTGATGAGATGTTTTATGATGTATGTTTCGATGTGATGCTTATGTTATGGATGCAAATATGTACATGATGGAATGCAATATTTTTGTTCTTTTATGTTTTTAAATGTTTATGCAAATGCAAATGTGAATGTATGAAATGTAGATGAATATGATAATGCAAATAACTATTTACATGATGAGAATGTAAGATGTGCTAACATGTGTTGTGTGCAGGATGTGATGCAATTGTGATATCTATATGTATGTATGAAATGCTTAATATGTGGGAATGCAGGTGAAACTACATGAAATGTCAATGTTTTTGGTGTGTCATTATACTCAGTCGTGTGATAGCAGACTACACAAACTCAAGAAGGACTATGGAGGTCAATCAAGAAAGGGGGATGAAAGGTAGAAGATATGAAAATGAAAGAGCTTCTTGTGCATTATCATCATTGAGCTTTATTATGGCAAAATAGGTTATGACGATCAAGGCATATGTTCGACCCAGAAAGTCATTGTACATGTTTGCATGGAGATAAGACAGTCACAAACAAGGAATGCCCCAGTTCACACTAGACTCTCAGTGTCCTCATATCCTTGGACAAGTCATAGCATTACTAAGAGACAATCCACAGACATCAAAAGAAAAATAGGTGACGATACCCCATCCTCGCCTTTCTAGTCAAAGACATCCTGGAGATAGAATCTCTAGTCAAAGACATCCTGGAAAAGCTAAAAGACATGTCACCAAAAGATTCAACACCAACATTCACTGTAGTCCTCAAGTTTAGTGTCTCTTGTCACTTGTATAAGTCTTATTTGATTGTGGTCACAATGTTTACTTTTACAAAAGGATAGATAGCACTAAACCATAATGTTGTCTGAGTCTGTTGAAAGATTTGATTTGTTGAAGTCCATTATTGTTGTTGTGTCTCATCTGAAATTGACTGAATCCATGAAACTGATACTTTATTGCAAAGAAGATGAAACTTTATTGCAAATTGGCAATGCAAATGTTGCTTTATTGTGGATTGTGTGCGGATAGATTGAAGAAAACTGGAAGAAACTGAACTCCTCGGAACATGTGATGTTCTTAGTTCCACACCCATCACTAGACGTAGGATTTGCCTTAGCCACATATAGGAGTTGATTTATTATGGATGGAAAGGGATGAAAATGAATGTTTATTATGAATGGCTAACCAATCCCGGGTAGCTCAATAACAAGCCATGATGGGAATGGGTAAGTTTATTATGGATGGATAGGTCGTGACTGTGTGCAAAGTGAAAGGATGCAAGTGAATCCTGAAGGAGGGAGGAACAATGTCTCTACACATGGCGTTGGTAACCCAATTTTCACCATGGTACTTGCCCAGGGCACCATTGAAGTCATTTTCACCGTTGGACAAAATGTTTTTCTGTTTTTCAATTTTTTTTGTGTCACAAGGCGCCTATTTGCCAGGTTTTCACCAAGTAACGATTTTTTTATGTTTTATGATTTTTTTGTATTTTTTAATTTTTATGAATTTTTTTTTTTTGTATTTTTGAATTAGGATACTTTGAAGAGCTATGTGTAAAACTTGCGAAGGTACATGTTGTTGATAGGATCTTCCCAAGGTTCACCCTCTGTGGTTGAGAGCTGATATGTGCTAGATCCATATGTTGTTGTGATGATGTAAGGACCAAGCCAGTTTGGTTCGAATTTTCCCTTCTTCTCTTTGTCTTGCTGATTTTTAGGATTTTCTCTGAGAACCAAGTCACCCACCTCAAGTGTGTGAGGCTTTATCTTATGATTGTAGTTGCATTGTTCCTTGACTGAATGATATGTTTCTCGAGTGACTATCTTCCTTGAAAAAGGAATTGAGATAGAATTGCTAGCGTGTGGACTACACAAGCCCATATGCGTGTCACCTAAAGAAGTTTGGGCATCCTTGATAACAAAGTCCCTCGAGGAAGCTCCATTAAAGGTCCATGATGTATCGCCAGAAGGGAAAGGATGTCCAGAACAAGTGGATGAGTGATGAAGGCTTATGATTGTGAAAAGAAGTGAAAGTAGGATGGCATGATGGAGACTTAGGATCAACAAGTGTGCTTTTTGGCTTGAAATTTTAGAACTTTTGCCCCTAGTTATTTTGATATTAAGGGAGATCATCTCTTTCTCTTTTTTCTTCATAGGATTTTTATCCTTGACTTTGATTTTTGCAGAGTCCAATAGCTTTTGATTTTGATTTGGACTAAAGGACTTTTCTTTAGTTTTGACTTTTAGTTTAATCTGTTCATAGCTTGATTTTTCATCCCCAATGAGTAAGGGCTTTTGTAATTCTTGTTGATCCAAGTCTGAAAGAGGAGTGAAAATGGAATGAGTGGATGATATGGTAAGGCTATGTGAGTTCTCAAGAGGGATGGTGATATGCTCAATAGATTCTTTGCTAGAACCACTCTTAGGACTATTGATATCAAGAGTTGCTTGCACCACTAGAGGAGATTTGCATTCGGACTTAGTAGCCACAACACTAGGTGGTTCACACCTAATTCCTTGGCATTGAAAATTATTTATAGATCGTTCCTGTCGACTGAATACCTTAGGAGATAATGGGAGTTGATCAACATGAAAGATATACTCACCACATCCCATGTCTTTAATCTTGAACTTTTCTTTGAGCTCTGTTTGTTTTGATGTAGAAGCTTTCAATGATTTTGGATCCACATATGCTGATGAAGGAATAGCTTCTCGGTTGACTGGGATTGTTATTTCTGATCGAGCTTGCAGATTGTTGCAATATATGAATGGATTTGGGTCTGCTTTGACGGTCACTTCAACTCCATTGTGTGGAAACTTGATACATCAATTATATGTAGATGGTATTGTGCTAATCTCATGAATCCAAGGACGTCCCAAGAGTATGTTGTATGTGAGATCTAGATCAAGGACCTGAAAAACCACATCCTTTGTAATTGGCCCAACTTTGAGAGGCAAGGTGATTGTGCCTTTGGATGATCGCTCTTCATCATCATATGCTTTAATGGTAATTTTGTTTGTAGAATTCACAGCTTTATCAGAATATCCCAATTGTTTAATTGTGCTCAACATACAAATGTTTAGACCATCTCCTCCATCTATCAGGACTCGTTTTATTCGATGTTTGTGTAGGAAGGCTTCGATGTGTAAAGGTACATTATGTGGCTGACTTATGGAGGCGTCATCAGCTTCTATGAATGTAAGGGAGTGTGGAACGGAAAGGTATCCCACCATGGCTTGAAACTGGTCCACATTCAGATCAGTAGGGACAACAGTGTCTCTCAAGATTTTATCAAGAATGGCTTTATGTGTGGGGGATATGCGTAAGAGTTCAAGGATGGAGATGAGCGCGGGTGTCTTCCCTAACTGTTCTACAAGGTCATACTCAAGCTTGGTTGATGACGAAGCAGTGTTTTTAGCTGGAGCACCTTGCAAAGTGAATTTACCTCAATGGGTTGTAACATGACATTTAGAGGTAGGTTCGGAAGAAGATCCAATACCTTTTAGGACAATCTTGGGTCTTTGGGTAGAATTCTCAGGCGTTTTGTCCTTGATGATAATGGTAGAGACATAGTTGTCCATCGAAATGTGATTGATAGTTGAATCATAGTTATAGGATGCTCTGGTATAGTTGGTTTGCTCATCTATGGCTTTAGCTTTTCCCTTGTCATGTTTTGGGAATGGTTCCTTAAACATTTCATGTTCTTGATTGGATGAGAGTCCCTCGTTCTCAATGTCGCCTCTATCAATAAGATCTTGTATGATGTTCTTCAGTCGATGACAATTTCCTGTCTTATGACCCTTGCTCTTATGGAATTCGCAATACTCATCATCATTCTACCAATTTGGTTTGACCTTTGGCTCATATGGAGGAAAATCTAGAATTGTGATTACTTTGTTTGCCACTAGCTTCTTGAAAACTGACTCAAGTGGTTCTCCCAATGGGGTGTACTTCCTTCCTGATCTGGAAGTTGTTTGAGTATTCACTTGATTGTTTGTAGAGCTTGATCCCAAAAAAATGATTTTGGGTCGCATTGTATTGGCATCAACAACACCATCATTGACTGTGTTCTTGTTTTTATCCCAAAATCTTGGCTTGTCTTTTCCTTTAAAGTCCTCTTTGTTTTCTTAGATTATTTTGATGACTCCTTGCTCAATTAGGACCTTTTATGTCACTAAGCCTTTTTCAATGACATCCTTGAAGGTGGACAAACAAACTTTTCTTAAGTCATAACCAATGTCTTTGTTAACATTTTGGTTGAACATTTCTACCATTTGTTTTTGTGGAATTTCACAAGAGCATCTGCTAGCTAGATTCCTCCATCTTTGTAAAAATGATGAAAAAGACTCTCCATCTTTTTGCTTAGTGTTGCACAAAGTAGTGACTGATATGTCTGTCTCTATGTTGTAGGAGAAATGTTGGATAAATGCCTCTGCTAAGTCACCCCATAACTTAATACCAGGTGGAAGTTGGGAGAACCATTCCATAGCTTGATCACCTAAGCTTTGTGGGAATAATCTCATCAAATATGTCTCTTCTGCTACTACCTCAATGCAAGCTGTGAAAAATTATCTTATATGTGCCTTAGGATCCCCTTTGCCTCTATACTTATCAAACTTAGGTGTCACAAAGTATGTAGGAAAAGGAGGCATTGGAATGCTCTTGTCAAATGGATAAGGACATATGTCTCTCATTGTGTGAGTTGGCTTCAGTGTATTTATGTCCTCCATTTTCTTTTGTAAGTCTTTGATTTGCTGTTCCAAATTGCTCTTAGGTGGAGATCGACTTCTTGGACCATACCCCATGCTTGAGGCACCAATTGGAGGAGGAGCATGTTGCATATATGGATGATATTGATCATACACATGTTCATATGGAGGAGGTCTATAATGATGTTGCGTATATGGACCACTTGGTATAGAGTCATGGTGAGGAATGAAATATCTGCTTTGTCCATGTATACCATACTCTATAGGCATGTCATGAGTTTGTTCTAGTGTGTTGCCCCCAAATTTGATGCGGGGTTTCCTTGTGTCCAAATTTTGAGCATGCCTTTGAGTATCCAATTGCTTTGGTGGTTGATCCTTAGCATTGGTATGTGATTGAGCATATTTTTCTGCATAAGACTTCCATAATGGTTTGCGAAGGTGAGTATCATATGCTTGACCATGTGTGTATGGGACCTCTGGTTTTTGAAACAAAGATGATGGTGATTCAGGCACAAGATGTGGTCCTCTATTGCCGCCACTATTAGGCCTCCTTTGATCCACGTTGGAGTGAGGTTGTTGTAAAGGTCGATTTTCCACTATTTGAGACATGTCAAAATCATGAGGGATCTTGATTCCACTTTGTGCCATCACTTGTAGAAAGTATTGTCTATCTCTCCTCATTATTTCCTCAACCAATCGATTGAAATGGGGATTCATAATGGTGTCTTCCACTTCTGCTGAATGTACGGAAAAGTTGTCCATATTGTCATTGTGTGTATCATTGTTGTTTGTAGTGTCCATGTGCTCAACATTTGGAATGTTTCTATAAGTGTCCATGTCAGGTAATGTGTTATGATCAGAATTGAAAAAGATATCATTGTCATACTCATAAGAACTCGTGTTTGCGGACTCTTGAGCCTCTTTAGCTTCTCTCCTAGATTTTTGTAAATGGGTTTCAACCATGAACTGGGTATTGACCAAGATGTGTGAGATTAGATGAAAATGGAAAGAGTATGGAAGACCAAGAGTTGAATGGAATGTAAATGAATCTGAGGTTTACTTGCAATGTCCAAAGTGTAAGACCAAGTATGTATGTAGTAGAGTAGGTGTGACTTCCAAAGAGATGATAGTTTCTCTTGATGAGGTAAGTTGACCTTGACTCTAAGTAAGACCAAATGAGACCCAAAGGTGATAGACCTTGATGAGGGACCACTTAGCAAAGTGTTGTTGTATGTAGTATGTTGACAAAGTATGATGAGGACAAGCAAGTGACCTTTTGACTCAAGTTTAGACAAATGTGTATGTAATGTAAGGTGTAAAGCAATGATGGACTTTGTGGGACCCAAAGACAGGTTGAATGCTAGATGAAAACCCCAAAGAAATAATCTAGGAAGATCAATAAGTCTGAAACTGGTTGTTCTTGTTTGCTGAATTATGAAAGTTTTCAATCTTGAACACAGACGTGCCTGTATACTTCACAGACATGCTTAAATGACACATACGCTATTCTATCAGACATAGACGCTCTTAAATGACACAGATGTGGTTTTGTCAGACATAGACGCGTTTCTGAGATGCTATAATGTTGCTCAAAAGACACAAATGCGTTTCTGCCCTTCACAGACGCATTTAGATGACACAAATGTGGGTATGTCAGACACAAACGCGTTTCTGCAAACTTTGTGCAATTTTTCCAATCTATGAAGTTGCTTGTTGTGACCAAATTTGAATGTTTGACAGTTTTTCATGACAAGAGGACACAATGTTGACGAGGACTCAATGTTTGCAAGTGTTTAGACTCAAAATGACTCCAAGAAAAGTGTGTTGTTTGATGTAAAATTGTTTTTGCATACACTTGAAGACACAAAAGACACAACGTTTTGGTGTTTGGTCTTGAATGTTTGATTGTTCAAAATAAGTCAAGCACAATTCTTATGGCTGGCCAAGACAATAGTTGTTGATCTCACATGGAGTTTCCCTTGAGGCTACGCTATTCAAAGCGGATACTTAGATGCTTGACCCCACTGGCTCCACCCTCAACACTCACTTCTCGGGGCAGCCAAGCATCAGTCCCCACAAAAACTCCTTGTGGTGAACTTTGTATCTCTACTAAGAACTGTATGTGTGTGGGCCACTACCAGAGGTCCGACCTCTTGCCCCAACAACTAGAAGGATTTTGGCTTCTAAAACAAAAAGGTGCTAGTAAGGGCATCTGCTCGTGTGGCCATACATGCAGCACTTTCAGCTCTGTAAATACAGAAGGCTCCCAGCCGGTAGGGGTTATGCCCTACAACTGATCAAATAAATTTGATCAAACGGGTTTATGGGGAGACATAGTGTTGGTATGAACTAATCAGCACATGTTATCCATAGTTTTCACCATGGATACAGTTATTTATAGTGGTTTGGAAGAAGATGACTTTTCTTTTGCTACCACTTGGGTCGTTCTCTCCTCACTAGTAGTCCTAATGACCACACGGGGAGACAGGCCCTCTAAAGATAAAACAAAAAGAGCCTATTGCTCAAGACACAAAAGACAATAATTCAATTTTAGTGCACCAATTGAAGTGTTTGCTAGTCTATGAAAACAAGGCACACAATGAAAATCAAAAAACCCTTGCCAAGATCCCGCAACAAAGATCTATTAGTAGTTTGGATTGTTTGAAATAATCACCCCTTCCTGCAAGCACACAAGTTAGGTAAATTTTAGATCCAAAAGACTTTGTGAAAATAGGGGCCTTCAACAAAAATGTTTTTTTTTTTTTTTTGCTTCCAAGACAAGCTGCACCACTTTTGTTAGCTAGATCTAAAAAATGTTAGCCCAAAATAAAGCAAATCTGAAATCCGTATGACAAAAACTGAATCAATGAAACAAAAAACATAACAATCAAACACAAATGTAGTTATCACAGACACAGACGCGCCTAGATCTGACACAAACGCGGCTCCCGAACGCAGATGCGTTTTGCTAACGCAAAACGCACCTGAAGACCTCACAGACGCGACTATGGAATACAAACGCGTTTCCTGAAATCTACAAAAAAAATAAAAAAATATTGTCGAATACGCAGACACGGTTCTAGATGTCACAGATGTGGCAGAAAATCAAAAATGTGATCCGAAAGTGCGCAAACGCGAAATATCAAAATGTTGTCGGAAATGTCAGATCTGCAATCTAAAAACCACAAAATCTACAACAAAAGATGTTAAATGCAAAAGGGACAAGAGTCCCACCGGGCATGCCAAAATGTATACCGTGAAAATGGATAATAACAATGATGAAAGACTAAATGAATTCAACCACAAAACCCTAGCCTGACAACAACAAAGATCCACCATAACATATGAAGATTACCTAAGACAATGCAAATCAAATAAAATCACAAAGATTATACCATTACATGTCCAATAGGGTTTGGATCTCCATTCTTCCTATCTCCATTGATCTTGCTTGATATATTTGCTCTAAGATTTTATGTGTGCACAAGAGATCAACAAAGAACGGAAATGTGGTTGCAACTAGGATCGCATATGAAAGTGCAAAGCGTAGTGTAGTCGAGTGCGTAATTGAGTTAGGGTTTGATAATGAAGGAAGCATCTCCTTATATAGAAGACACTATATGAAATGGAGGGATAAGATTGAAAGGTGTAAAAAGAGGTCGACTATGATTAGAGGGTAGCTAGAGGAAATAAGAAAATAATAAGAGGGTAGATAGTGTAGGAATTAAGAGATGAATGACATGTGTCATAGGTAGAAAAGGTTAATGAATTAATTAAATAAATAAAGATTTATTTAATTAATAGAAGAAGTGGGATCAATTAAATAAATAAGATATTTATTTAATTCAGGAAAAGGATAATTTAAATAAATAAATGTATTTATTTAAATGAGAAATAAGGCTAGAAGAGGGTAAATGAATTAATTAAATAAATAAAGATTTATTTAATTAATAGAAGAATTAGGCTTAAATAATTAAATAAATAAAAATATTTATTTAATTAGACATGACAATTTTAGGTGTCTACAGGTACTATAGGAGATTTATCAAGGACTTTAGTAAAATGGCAGGGCCTTTGTATTCTCTATTAACAAAAGATGTTGAGTTTGAATGGACAGCCACATGTGAAGAGGCATTTTCTAAACTTAAAGGAGCCTTAACGCAGGCCCCTGTGCTTAAAGGACCTGATTAGTCTCTTCCTTTTCACATTCATACAGATGCATCAGATTTTGCAATAGGAGCAATTTTGGGGCAGAAGCAAGGAGTTTTGAAGAATGCAATTTACTATATTAGCAAAAAATTGCAAGGACCATAGCTGAATTATACTATCACTGAAAAGGAAATGTTAGCTGTCATCTATGCCCTTAATAAGTTCAGGCACTATATCACTGGTTATCAAGTATTTGTGCATATTGATTATGCAGCCATCAGGTACCTCATGAATAAAAGTTCCATTATAGGTAGGTTGGCAAGATGGTTGTTGTTAATGTAGGAATTTGACAGTACTATCATAGATAAACCAGATAAAGCAAATGTAGTGGCAGATTTTTTGTCTAGAATTCAAACACCAGACAATCTTGAAGCCATTGATGATTCTTTTCTAGATGAGCATTTGTTTTCAATTAATTTGAACAGTCCATGGTATGCTGATATGCTAACTACTTAGCAGCTAACAAGATCCCTCCTCATTTCTCGCCAAAAGAAAAAATATTGCTAGTAGAAAAGAGTTAACTTTTCATGGATAGCAAATTTCTTATTTTATACAGGACCAGATCAAGTTATGGGCGATGTGCTAGAGAAGATGAAACTTATGATATCCTTCATGCCTGCCATGATGAACCTTGTGGAGGTCACTTTGTTGCTAAGAGAACAACTCTGAAGATATTGATTACAGGGTATTATTGGTCAACTTTGCACAAGGATGCAGTCAAATATACCAGAAAATGTGACAAATGTCAGAAAATGGGAAGACCAACTTGGTCTGATGAAATTCTTTTACATCCACAAGTGGTTGTTACACCATTTGACAAATGGGGCATAGACTTTGTTGGGCCAATTGATCCATCATCAAATGGTCGGTCCTACATTCTTGTTTGTACTGACTATGTCACAAAGTGGGTTGAGGTCAAAGCATTCAAGCATGCTAGGGATAATAAGGTAGCAAAATTTTAATATGAAGAGATCTTTACTCAATATGGCGTTCCGAGAGAAATTGTGACAGATCAAGGGGCACAATTGACTTCCACTTTGATCATCGACCTGGTTAATGAATACAATGTAAGGCATAGAAAATCCACTCCCTATCATCCTCAGGCGAATGAACAAGCAGAGATCACTAACATGGAACTTGAATCTATATTGACCAAAACAGTAGCTCTTAATCATAAGGATTGGTCTAGCATGTTATTTGAAGCAGTATGGGCTTATCAAACCACTTGGAAAACCACAACAAGGTTTACACCCTTTGAAATGGTGTATGGAACAAAAGCTATGATGCCTGTGGAATTTGAGCATAAAACCTTGAGAACAACCATTGCATTGGATATGACTCTTTCTGTAGCACAAGAGGAAAGGCTCCTGCAACTTAATGCCTTAGACGAAATAAGGAAGTCATCCCTGCAGCACACAAAAACAATTCAAAATCAGTGCATGAAGTGGCATGATCATTATATCAAAGACAAATCATTCAAGACGGGTGATTGGGCCCTTCTCTATGATTCAAGGCACAAAGACAACTTGGGAAAATTACAAACACGTTGGTTAGGACCTTATGAGATAATTGAAACATTCTCTAATGGCATCGTCCAATTATCCACAATTGATCCTATTAAATTTAAATTGTTAGTCAATGGTCATCGTCTGCGCCTGTACCACAAGCCTCTTAACAAGGACGAATTCCTACAACAGTTCTCCACGCAAGAAAATGTCAATTTTCCTACAATAATTGGTGACGACTTTGTCGTTACCTCTCTATCCTAAATATTTATTGCATGCTCATAATAAATACATCCATATCCGGCGGAAGTACATTTATGTGCAATAAATATTCCATTCCGTATTTACTCATTTCTTTCCACTCTCTTCATTCGTTTCCACCTCGTTTTCCATGCATGATGACTCAATGTCTTTTATAAATAATTTCTTTAGCTGCAGTCATTATCGCGCGATGTCAGGTACGCTTGTGTGTATTTATTTTTTGTTACATGTATATAATTAAACCATATTAGCTATCATTATGATATTTTGCATAGTGTCATTTTCAGTCCTCCTCCGCATGTGTGGACACCTGTTAAACCTTAGGTTGGGGGGGAAGTACGCTAAGAATTACTCTAGAAGATAATTCTTATGTCATCACAGATTGAGTTTTAATTTCTCAAATTTTTGGTTTGAGGTGATATTTTGTACTCTATCCTTTTGTCTGCCTAGAATTATTTTAGAATTGCAGCTGGGTTCCGACCAAATAAGAGCATATTGAGTATATTTCAGTTGCATAATTGGGTAAATTTATGCCATTAGTGAGTAGAAAGTGTTATTGATACAATGGGTGGTCCACCTGTTTATCATGAACCGACAATTCATGAAGTCCTTCTTCAAGACAAATATTGTGAGCTAGTAAACCGCAACAGTGGGTGGTTGGACTATTTTCTGAAGCTGACTGAGTTTAATGAGGAAATGGCAAGGGAATTTACCTGCACACTTTCAGATGGACAAGCCTGGGTAAAAGGTTTGAGAGTTGTGGTGATAGAGGAATGGATTGCAGAAGTAACTAGGTTGCCAATAGATGGAGAAAAGTACCCAGAATCTAAGGATGCACGTAGTGCCAAAGTAGAGTTTACACAGCAGGGAGACCCACCCTTAGTAATAGATAGATAGGGAGCTAGATGAGAATATCTTCTGCCTGAATGGAGAGCAGTAGAATTATATGTTTTGAAGTATTTAACTTGTGAAGGAAGGTTCTCATGTCTGTATTCCCATCATTTCAAGCTTTTGAGTCATCTACGCCACAAGAGAAGGATGAATGTTCCAAACATATTGTACAACCTTCTTTCCATAAGTGCATTAAAAACCCAGAATGGTATGCCTTGCTTTGTTTCTCATCATTGTCTAATTAAGTTGTTGGTTGAAAGATCTTTAAGAGATGTCTCTCCAATGTCTTGGAATAAATTTGTTGAAATTAGAAGGTTTAGGGTAGAAAATGTAGGTTCAGTGGAACCACTTCCATCTCAAGAGTGGGAAAATTTTGAAAATCTTGAGAAACCTGGTTCCCCTATTGAACCCTCATCCTCCAAAATATCGCTAGAGCAAAATGTTCCTACAACAGAGGGACCCTTACAAGAAAAAGCTACAACAGGGGTTCCTTCTCAAAACCTAATGAAAACTAGGGTTGTCGCACGAAAGGAAAAAGGCAAAGGAAAATAGGTTGACATAGAAAAGAAGGAGGAGAAAAGTAAAAGTGAGAATTTACCCTCCTATTGCCAAGAAAAGGAAAGTTACAAAAATAGTTTCTCCTATAGCCACTAAAGTAGTTGAGAAATTAGCTACAGGAAGCAGTCCTGTAGCCACTAAAGGAAAATCTCGGAGAAGTAGTGGTAGGCTCCAGAAAAAGCTTAAAAATCAGGACCAATCAGTGGAGCCAAATGTCACCATTCTGGTTGATTCTCTAGAACAAGAGCCACATAGTCCACCCCACAATGATGTTCCTTCTTCTCCACTTAGGGAACTCCAAATGGAAGAAGAAGAAGATAAAGAATAAGAACTGCATAAAATTGATGTGTAGCTGCATGAAGAAGAAGAACTGCAGAACATTGATGAGCAACTGCAGGAAAAAGTAGGTTTTGATAGGCTTGATAGTTTAGCATCCACTGTAGAACAGGTTATTGAAGCAGGGAGCAGAGTTGAAAAGATTAAACCTAGAGCACCTATTCGTAGACAACCTACTTCCCTTACTAGTCATGCAGTGGCACTTGCCCTTTACTAGGAATAAGAATTGGAGAAAGCAGAAATGCAGAGGATAATTAACTAGCAGAAGAAGATTATTGAACAAAAAGATGAGGAGATTTCTCAGCTAAAAACTAAGGTGGAAATAGTAGCCACTATGGTACCACAACTAATGCAATGTCAAGCACCTCCACGTTTTTACTCTCTATATTTAAAGGAACAACATATCTGTTTCCAGATGATAAGAATTTTCAGGGATCTAAGTCCCTCATTGCAGACACCTAAGGAATTCTATCATATTTATCAAACATCTCCTACAACCATTAAGAATCTATTCTGTGAATTTTATTTACATAACTACGTTGTTCCTGATGATGTTGATTAGAACCCTCTCCTCTACATTGGAGATATCCAATTGCGAGATCTCATGTCATGGATGCAAAATGAAATAGAAAAAGGAGAGCAGTTATGGATACTATAAAGCGGAAAAATCGAACCCTAGTTGTTCTCCCCTCCCCAACTCCAAGGAGAGAGAAGGGGGAGTCACTAGGGTTGATGGTTTTCACTTAGGAGAGACTTTACATTCAAAAGAGGGGTTGAAACCCACAAGATCCAATCCCACGCAATGCAAGATTGGATTCTATATGAGTTTCAAGGGTTGTGATAGCAAGGATACCCTCTTTGGTAAAGAAATGTAGATAGAATGATTGAACTAAGAATGCATGTAAAGTAGGAAAGATTCACTTAAAAACAGAGATAGGGATATGGTATGAAGCTGCGGACCTGGAATTAGCAGTAAAATGTCAAGACGGTGCTGTTTTGCAAATTTGAGCGAAAGTTGACGGGACGATGGCGCCCGACGTGCACACGGTCCTTCGAAAAATCCGCGAAACGAAGGGGGATCTGTTCGTCTCTGCACAAGGATTCCAGATCTTCAATTACAGCCATGTACCTGCAACCTACACACAGAAAGGAGAGGACGATTGCGGGGTTAGGGATGAGGGGTTTGCCTTTAGGTCAAACCCCGGTTTTGGAATTAACGAAGAAATGAGAATGTTGTAAATGTAAATGTTTGTAATGTAAACAAGTACTGATACCTTGTTGTAAGAATGTTTGTATTCTTACATGCGAAGGTGTAAATGTTGTTGTATGTTGTATGTTGTAAGTGATCTCCTCTTCAATGGTTGAATCCTTGTCTTGAATGCAACACTTACCCTTGAATGGAGATTTAGAATGATTAATTGCTTGAAGGAATGCTTGAATGCTTGAATATTTGAATATCACTTCCGCCTTTTTTCCATCTTTTCTCAAAATGAGAGAGGAAATGCAGTTTTTATACTTGTTAATTAGGGTTGAAAGACTGATTTTCCCGACCTTAGGCCGACCAGGAAATATTATTTTCCAATTTGCAATCATAAAGACCCGAAGCCCCAAAAGAGACTGGGCCCAAAATAGGGCCAGGGACCAGGGCGCTGGGCGCCATGGTCCTGGGGGACCAGGGCGCTGGGTGCCCTAGTCCTAAAGGACCAGGGCACTGGGCGCCATGGTCCCACCTCCAGGGACAACGGGGTGCAAGGAGGATCAGGCCAGGGTGCTGAAAAATGCAGTTTTTGGTGTCATGAACAAGTTTCGGGGTCTCCATTCAGGTTCAGTGTTGCATCGCCATCGTGAAGACCCAAATGCGGTCAAAATTGCAAGTGTCGCAATTTTAGGACGCTACATTTAGCCCCCACTTTAGCGGGAGTATAAGCGTACGCCAATACTTCTGGTAAAGTACAAGGAAACAACATTGAAAGACTTTCACCACGTCAAGGAGGCAAGATACACCAAGCCCCCAGTGGACTAAGGATCTTACGACTTCGATTGACAAAGTAAAAGGGAAGATCACGAGGGAGAACCATGACTGTCAGTAGTAAGGTTCCCTCACTATGAGTCATGCAAGAAAGATATCAAAAATTTTCAAGGCAAAGCTAAATTTGTCAAGAAATTTTCAAGTATCTTGAAAAGATATGAACGGGATGTATGCCCCCCTATGTTAAAGCGATCGCACACGCCTCACCGGGGGTGATTGCTTTAAGGTAGTGATACATATAAGAAATGAGAAAGGAGCACGTTATCACAAGGATTTAGCCCCCAAGTGTGAGATAAGCCCAAGGATAATAGACACAAAACACAAAGCACAAGGTGACTTCGCTTTCCTCGGGGTCAATATGTTGTATGATAATTCATGTATATCATATGTATGTATGCATAATTGTTCTTCATTCCCCAATCAAGGAAGGTCACCTAGAAGAAGGGAACACGTGTCTTTTGAGTCAACATGAGAGAGACCAAAAGAGATCTCAATGCTTTTCATCATCCTCAAGTAGACAACACTAAGGACAACAAATAGAAGAATGAGAGTAACACATAGAAGAAGTAACACAAGAGAGGAGGAGAGAGTCTGCTATGCTAATGAACTAGTCTAGCACGTCATCTACCCCCCGATCTTGTTGATCAATATTTCGGGAAGGTAGGAAACATGCTAGAGGAGGAACATCCAACACAGCAGATGGAGCTATCACAAGATCCAAACAAGGGCTATGTTCATGTTCCGAGCCACGTTGTTCTTGTCTAGGAGCTAGGATAAGTGCTTTAGAAAATTTGTTAGATAAATGGTTATCAACATCAACATATTCATATTCACTATCAGAATGAACAGGAGTAACATTTTCATCATGAATAACATTTTCATCTATATCATCATCAAGATTTATAAAAATAGGATCTTTAACTCGCACAGGATCAAGACCATCATGCATCTTATGTTTAGGAGATTTTGGCTCAATCGTCGGCTGAGGAGAAAATGGAATAATATTGGCTGAAGGTGTTTTTGGGGATTGTAAAGTTTGAGAAGCAGCTGCCTGAGCTCTAAGACGACGCTTTCGTCGGCGTTCACGTGTAGAACGATTCCGTCTAGTCTTAGTAGGAAGTTGAGGAGATTGAGGAGGAGGAATGTTCTCATCGTTATCACTTGGGTGTTTAGGTTGTGGTCTCTTAGGTTGAACAATAGGAGAAGAGAAAGGTCTCTTATCTCTATAAGAGGGAGGAGGAGGAACTGCTCCATATAAGGGAGGAATATTTGGTTTAGGAAGGAGACCAAGCCCATCATGACGATGAGGTATAGGTCTACTTTTAGGAAGTTTATTAGATATAGGCATAGTCACATTCATAGGAATGGGTTGGGAATCTTCTTGAGGAAAGACATTAGTTTTATCTTTCAAAGGAAGAACTTTCTTCTCAAGAATGATAGGAATGTCAAGTTTGGGTGTTCTAGGTTCACTTAGAGATAGGATCATATCATTTTTCCACTTTTGATAAGATTTGAAAAGATGATCACTTCGCAGAGGAAGAGATTGGAATTGTTTAGGCCAAAAATAATCAATAGGAACGCTAGAAGTTCTTTCAGCATGTTTAAAGAGACTATGATTGATAGTAACAACTTCACCATTATGGGGAAATTTCAAACACTTATGAATAGGAGAAGCAATAGCTTTCATGGAAGATAGCCAAGGATAGCCTAGCTTCACACGAAATTGTTCGGATGATGGAATAATAGCAAAGTCCACATCAAGGGATTTGTTATGGACCTCAATAGGTAATGTAATAGAACCAATTGCAGGAGAAGAAAATGCATCAAATAGTTTCACAACCACATTTGTTTCATCATAGATTACTTGATTCAATTGCAAAGTAAAAAGGAATTCTTTAGTAATGATATTAACCATACAAGAAGGATCAATAAGCACTCCACGGCAAGGTGTATTCTTGACTTTTGCAACTATATATAAAGGACCATCAGGTGCCCTGATAGTTTCACTGGACTCAAATGTGATGGAAGGTTCTTTAGGGATTTTCTGATGTTCCACAAAGTTAATCACATTCGGAGTCATAGACACAAGATCATCAGGTGAGACAGAGGAATCAGTAGTATCAATCGCATTAGAGGTATGAGAAGGCAATGGATCAGTAAAAATCTGAAGATTTTGGTTGGGAGGAGCTACAGATGTGTTGCCTTTATCATTCACTCCAGAAACAGAAATAGTATTATTATCGATCAAATCTTGAATTTTACCTTTTAAAGCAAAACATTTTTTAGTATCATGCCCAGGATGACGATGAAATTGACAAAAAGATTTGTTATCAAAATAGGGTGAATTAATCTTTGCAGGATCTATTTGCCTTATAGGAGGAAGAGTAAGCACATTTTGTTCCGATAACTTATTCATAATACTATGCAATGATTCATTCAAAGGAGTAAACTTTCTTTCTTTCTTGAAAAACCTAGAAATAGGAGGCACACCTGATGCCGCATTCACATTGTTGTTGATGATGTTTTCATTGAATTTAATGGACTCTCTGTTCGGTTTAAACTTCCCAAATGGTTGTTGACTACTATCACCCTTATCACTCGGAGCCATAGGATTTGCTTGTTCGATTTGACTCACAGTCAGTTGATAATTGTGAAGAGTTGCGCACAACTGTTGGAAAGAAGTAAACTCAGAAAACAGGAGTTTTTCTCTAATATCTTTTTGTAAATTAGAAATAAAGATTCTTTGAATATCATTGTCAGGCACTGGAAAAGAAATTTGAGCATACAAATGCTTATATCTACCAATGAAATCAGTCACTTTTTCTTTAACACCTTGTTTACAATGCATTAAATCAATCAAAGTAACTTTAGGACTTATATTGTTTTGAAATTGTTGAATAAAAGCATTTGCAAGTTTTTCGAAAGAAGTAATAGAATAGGAAGGCAACGAGCAATACCATTGTAGGGCTTTATCTCTTAATGTTCTAGTAAACAATTTTGCAAGCAACCTTTGGTCATAAGCAAAATCAGTACATATTGTTTGAAAGGTCTTAACATGTGTTAGAGGATCACCCTTACCATTATAAAGCTCCAAATGCGGAATTTCAACATGTTTAGGGGGAATAGCTCAAACAATGTCAAGAGAAAGTGGGCTCGCAACATCAAATGTGGGCACACTAAACTTAGATTGATTCATAGAGGCAATTTGTTGCTGTAAAGAAGAGACAGTTTGTGCAAGATTGTTAATGGTCGCTTCAGTCGAAGAGTTCATATTGGATGTGTTAGATTGTGATGGAGGTGTTATGTTATTGAAAGAAGGTAGAGAGTAAGGTGGTGGGACACTATGATAGTTAGTCATAGGAGATGATTGGAAAGGAGGAACACTACAAGGAGGAATGGAAGGGTTAAATGAATTGCCCCCTTGCGTCATGTTTATTTGTGGAGATATAATAGGGACACTCATTGAAGGAATGAATGAAGAAGTCGGATTGAATGAAGGAAGAGGGTTGATTGAAGAAGAGGGATTGCCCCCATGACTAGTGATCATAGGAGGAATGTCTTGTATTGAAGTAGTCATTATGTTTGATGTAAAAGTAGGTATACTAGCAATAGGAGTTGTCAAAGGAATAGAATGATTAACTTGAGTAGGAGGTTGTGTATAACCTAAGGTTTCGGCACAACTTTTCATCGGCATCACATTCGAATCCACAATGTGTGCAATACCACACAAAATATCAATTCCATTCTTATCACTTTGAACCATACATTTTAGACCCTCAATTAATGAAAGAGCTTCACTATCGGGGTATTCTTGAGACATCCATTGTCGAAAATCATCAAATTGGTTATCCAATTTTGAAAGTTGTTCTACAGAAACCTCATGGAGAACTTCTTCATCATTAAGAGGATTAGAGGAATTACCCATCTCCTCGTTAAAAAGGCCATTCAAATTAGGTTCCATCTCCTCGGTAATTACACCTTGGAAAGACTTAATTCTAAGGCTTCGTCTAACGGGAATAGTGTAAGTAGGGCTTATTGTTGTAAAACTCATACACTAAAGAAAGAGAGAAGATTTTGAATTTTAGAGGTAGCAAATTTCAATAAATTCAGTCAATCTCCTAGATTTAAGCTGTTAAATGCACTCAGGACAATCTCCCGAAATTTCGGAAAAAATGTCCGGGACCGTGGCGCTCGGGGTGCACACGGTCCTCACAACTTTTTTCGAAATTTTCAGGGATGAAAGTTATGATGATTTTAGAGCTAATCTGAAAAAATTGAGTGATTTTACAATCTGTAGATAGGCCAAATTAAAGTTGCAATCTCAAAATTGAACCCTACCCAGATTGTTGAAAAATGCAAATTTTGAATTTTGAAAAAGAGAGGGAAACTGAAATTTTGAATTTTATGATTTTAGAGGGAATACTAAAAGCAATGCAAGTTTTGAAATTTAAAAGTTGACTCGATTTCATGCAAAATTCGAATTTGAAAGTGGAAATCAAAGTTGTTGCAATTACACACTTAATTTCAAAAGTCACAAACTGCAAAAATTTGAATAAAGCACTGAAATTTTGAATGAACGCCAACACACTTTTCAGATTTAGGACTGTAAGAAACACAATTTTGATACAGATTTCAATTTCAACAATTTTTGAATGATTATAAGCCTTAATCCAAGCAATCGCTAGACCAACTTTGACTGTAATTTTGAAAGTGGTAAAATTGATAAAATCAGCCAAAATTCTGGATTTTAGCAGAAAAATACAGTAAGATCTAGCTCCCAAAATTTCGGAAAAAATGTCGGGGACGATGGCGCTCGGGGTGCACACGGTCCTCGCAACTTTTTTCCAAATTTTCCGAGATGAAAGATATTGTGATTTTGTTGCGAAATCCAAAGTTACAGCCGATTTGGAGGTGTTTTGATTAGTGAAATTATCAGTCAAAGGTTGAATCAAGGAGGTTTTAAAAATTAGGGTTTTGACACTTAACCACTTAATTTTCAAAATTAAAGCACAAATATGAATTGACAATTTGCAATAGAAGGGTAGATCTGAAACAAGCATTAACAATTAAACATTCCACAAGTTTAATTACTAAAAAGAAAATTTTAGGGTTTTTTATGCAATCAACCTCTAAAATTTGCAAAAGATCAAACATGGAAATTTAGGAAGGCAAAATTTTCAGATCTAACCATGAATAATCAGAATGAGGATGTTCACGTCGGGTTCACCAAAATGTAAAGCGGAAAAATCGAACCCTAGTTGTTCTCCCCTCCCCAACTCCAAGGAGAGAGAAGGGGGAGTCACTAGGGTTGATGGTTTTCACTTAGGAGAGACTTTACATTCAAAAGAGGGGTTGAAACCCACAAGATCCAATCCCACGCAATGCAAGATTGGATTCTATATGAGTTTCAAGGGTTGTGATAGCAAGGATACCCTCTTTTGTAAAGAAATGTAGATAGAATGATAGAACTAGGAATGCATGTAAAGTAGGAAAGATTCGCTTAAAAATAGAGATAGGGATATGGTATGAAGCTGCGAACCTGGAATTAGCAGTAAAATGTCGAGACGGTGCTATTCTGCAAATTTGAGCGAAAGTTGACGGGACGATGGCGCCCGGCGTGCACACGGTCCTCCGAAAAATCCGCGAAACGAAGGGGGATCTGTTCGTCTCTGCACAAGGATTCCAGATCTTCAATTACAGCCATGTACCTGCAACCTACACACAAAAAAGAGAGGACGATTGGGGGGTTAGGGATGAGGGGTTTGCCTTTAGGTCAAACCCCGGTTTTGGAATTAACCAAGAAATGAGAATGCTGTAAATGTAAATGTTTGTAATGTAAACAAGTACTGATACCTTGTTGTAAGAATGTTTGTATTCTTACATGCGAAGGTGTAAATGTTGTTGTATGTTGTATGTTGTAAGTGATCTCCTCTTCAATGGTTGAATCCTTGTCTTGAATGCAACACTTAGCCTTGAATGGAGATTTAGAATGATTAATTGCTTGAAGGAATGCTTGAATGCTTGAATGCTTGAATGTTTGAATATCGCTTCCGCCTTTTTTCCATCTTTTCTCAAAATGAGAGAGGAAATGCAGTTTTTATACTTGTCAATTAGGGTTGAAAGACTGATTTTCCCGACCTTAGGCCGACCAGGAAATATTATTTTCCAATTTGCAATCATAAAGACCCAAAGCCCCAAAAGAGACCGGGCCCAAAATAGGGCCAGGGACCAGGGCGCTGGGCGCCATGGTCCCACCTCCAGGGACAACGGGGTGCAAGGAGGATCAGGCCAGGGTGCTGAAAAATGCAGTTTTTGGTGTCATGAACAAGTTTCGGGGTCTCCATTCAAGTTCAGTGTTGCATCGCCATCATGAAGACCCAAATGCGGTCGAAATTGCAAGTGTCGCAATTTTAGGACGCTACAGATACATAGAAAGGAATAATTTGACCTTTCACTGCCATTGAGGGCTGAATCAAGAGAGCCTAGAAGACTTTATTTTGACTGGCAAAATATTATATATCAGCCAGATTATGCAAAAGATATTCTACCCTTAGGAGAAGAGGTATATAAAGAATATGAAAAAATGGCTACAAGGGAAGGACAGGTAGCAATAGGACATTTGGTCCAGCATTGGAATAGCCTGCCAGATGAGTTGAAGCAATCTGAGCCACACTCCTTACAAAACTACCATGCAACACTAAAGAGAGCACCCAAATATATACACTTGGGAAGAACAAAGGGAAGACATTGGTTGCCTCTCACTTTTCCCATGGCTACTAATGGGATGCACAGATAATGATCCACCATATAGTGAAGCAACAGAATGTACCAGGTGGATGAGATTGGAGAAAATCAAAGGATTCTACTAGAGTTTGTATGCAGGAGGTTCTAGGCAGGTTACTCTTGGCAATTTCAAAATCAATGGCAGAATTCGGAATTTTCCTGTTGCTGGAGGATCAACAAGAAGTTAGGTTAGGGGGAGATGATGAGCCTAAATAATGGCTCTATTTTGATAGATTTTTTTATAATATTCCTGCCTAGGTCTCGTGATTAGATGATATTAGTATTAGGATACTCTCCTAGTTGATACCTTTTAAGTGTTTCTAGAACTGATTTATCTGATACTTAAGGTTGTCATATAATGGTTTTTAAATGGTTTATCTATTCAAATAGCTAAATAAATCTTAACTATGGTTTAATTTATGCCATGTTAGCATTAATATATACACATGTTTGTTGTGCACGTTAACATCATGGTGCAGGGTTGACAAAGGAGAAGGAAAGACTAAGTGGCGGTTTAAAGGAGCACCAAGCATGTAGCCACAATGCAGACCCAGTCAAAGAAAATCAACATTAAAGGAGATCAAAGCCACTTGACCAGTTCTTCAACAGAATGATTTATGAGACATTTATAACTGTTCTTAGTGAAGCTTAGATCTAGGAAGCAAGTCATGCTATATTTTCTCAGCCGCAGGACAAATGTTGTTATGTTTTCCTGCACTGACTTCTTCTTTACTTTAATAAAACATGTTCACCTATTCCGTAGGAATGTGGTTGATCAATTAGGAATCTGTTATAAGTTTCCAAATAAATAAAGGGGCCTCTCTCTCCTGTCAGGGACAGAAGAGAACGACCATAGTATTTGTAATACTCAGTTTTTTGATACTCATGTATTTTCACAGCCGATTTGGAATAAAAAGATCAATGTGATTTTAAGCTTAACAATTGTAATATGAAAGTTTTGGATATACTCACTCAAGGGGGCCCACTTGGTGAGTAATCCTTTGTGTTTTCCAGATAGTTTCCATCTTGCAATAGTTGGTGTTTCAACAATTGTCTGTTCCTGCAGGCACAATGATAGAGTAGTTTCTATTCACTTGCCAGAATATTATCATTTGGTAGTAGTTGCTTAAGTTATTTCCAGTTGTGAATTCTGATTAAGTATTAGTTGATTATGATTTTGCATGTTTACTTCAAAGAATTTCCTTTCCTGCACTAAGATAGAATGGTTGCGATATGAACTTGGTGCACATACAGTGTTGGACCATTTTAAGTTTACGTCCCTGGTCGATAAGTAAATGAGCCTTTGCTACAGGAAAGCTATCTATTCAAGGATGTCCAATCTCTAAATTGTGTTTCATTACCTAGTTGTCAGTTGTGAGGACCAACAAGATTTAGCATGGTACCTTGCAAACAATTAGTTGTTCCAGTGTTACATGGGATGAAGCTTTATGTGGAGGAATTTCCAAAATCTCCTATTGAGATGGACTTAACTAGAGTACCATATGCAGGTGTTGTTGGTAGCCTTATGTATGTTATGGTTTGTATGAGGCCAGCCATTTCCCAAGTAGTGAGAGCCCTTAGTTAGTATATGGCTATGTACATTGGGATGTGATGAAGAGAGTATTTGAATATTTGTGTGGTACTTCTGAGTGTTCCCTATGTTTTCATGGTTATCTTATTAGACCTTGGCATTCAGAAAATATTCATGGATATATAGATTCAGATTGGGTCGGTGACATTCATAGTGGAAAATCCACCAATAGAAATATTTTCATGATGTTTGGCAGTGCTATTAGTTGGACGAGTAAGTGACAAGATGTAGTTGTTTTATCCACTACAAAATTCGAGTACGTGGAAACTATTCATGCTTGTAAGGAAGTCATTTGGCTCAAGAGATTGTGTTCTAATTTTTGTTTTGATGTAGGATATATTACTATCTATTATGATAGTCAGAGTGTTATTATCTTAGCTAAGAATCCTACTTTCCATGCCAGGACAAAGCATATTGATGTTCAGTTTCATTTTGTTCATGATATGGTAAAAGATGGAAAGGTGAATTTGTATAAAGTTGACACTTTGATGAATGTTGTAGATGTGCTAACAAAGCCACTGAGAATAGAGAAGTTTAAATGGTGTGCTAGTTCTATGGGACTTGGGACCCTTATCAGTTAATTGCACTAGACTCTTGACAAGTCCTCGACAAGTGGGAATAAAAGGATTAAGGAGTCTCAACCTTTGACTCCTAACATTGATAATTTGAATTAATTAATTATTCGGTGCATAATTATTTATACTAAGTTGACAAGTCCTAAGTTTTCCATTCACTTGGTGGGTCTTCTTTTGAGAGGTGGCATCCTACATGGCAAGTGATGTGTATAACATGCTTGCTATTTTTAGGAGCTAAGCTATGGAGCAATCCCTATTTTTTAAGAGCTAAGATATGGAATTATTCCTATCTCTTAGGAAATAGGTGATTACTTTGGAGGTCCTACTTTTTAGGAGGTTGTAGTCAAATGTTTCCATTTTGAGGAAAAAACTAATTTGATAATATTCTATGTTAAGAAAAGAGTCTAGATTTACAATTTCTATTTCAAACTAGGAAAAAGATGAAAGCATTTTGTTATATTTTCTTGGTTCCCAAGTTAAGGATAGATATCTTTTTCTTAGTGATGTATGCCAAAGGATAATATACATGCTTTGTTTGAGTAAGAAAGTTGAAGCTAGAGCCTATAAGAGTTGATCTTTTTTCTAGTTGGTTTCTTTGGTGAAGATTGAGGACGCTTTTTTGGGTACGAAACTTGTAAAGCATTTCATACTTGTTGTATTATTCATTATTACATGATAGGTTGAATATTTTTGTGCTACCATTATGCTACTAAAATAATCGAAAGTTTTGAAGACTTCTAAAGAGCATAAGCTCTAATAAATTATATTCTAATCCATTTTACTAAATTATACAATTGACCTGTGTATTTTGGAGTGTGGGTTTTCTTCTGAAAGGGTTTTCCCACATAAATCATTATGTTATGATTTATTGATTTTAATTGTTTAAATTAAAAATTTATACATGCATCTATCTTCTTTTGTAATTGAACAAGGGTTTAAAATAATTTTGCAACCCTCTCTTGTGTAAGATTGGTGTAAGAAGCTAATTCTATGTACTCGGCTTCCTTTCAATATTGATAAAAAGATTGAGAAGCAAGAAGATGCACACGTGGAAGAATAATTAGATTGATTTGAGGATGGACAAGAAGAAGATGGTTTAGAGACTTTAAATGGTGTGCATGATGAGCACACAAAATAAGATGAATAAGTATCTCACCCATTATGCCTACCTTGAGGAGGTCCATAAGATAAAAAAATCTAATTGATAGGTATATCTCATTAGATTTTCACTGTGTATTCATTTATTTTAGTACTATGGTGAACATAGATATTTCAGGGAGGCTCTCTCTTTGGAGGAAAGTGAGTCTTATATGTAGGCCGTACAAGAGGAGATGATGACCTTGGATAGTTGTGACACTTGGTATCTTGTTATTTTTTCCTATGAAGCCTATTGGTTGTAAGTGAGTATTTAAAAGGAAGTTTAGAGTAGACAGTCAACTAGAGTGGCATAAGGCTATATTGGTGGCCAAGGGCTACTCTGAGAGAAAGGGAGTTGACTTTGGTGAAATTTCCTTCTATTGCTAAATTGAATTCTATTAAATCCTATTACATGTTGTTGTTGCTTGTGATTTTGAGATAAGAGAAAATGGATGTTAAACTAGTGTATTTCATGGGGATCTTGAGGAGAAAATTTATATGCGGTAGTTTGATGGTTTTGTGGCAAAACTAAAATAACAATTGGTTTGTAGGTTAACGAGATCTTTGTATGGTTTGAAACAATCACATAGGATGTGGTACCATAAATTTTATGCTTTTTCATTGAATTTGGGTTATATGAGGAGCGAGGAGGATCGGTGTGCTTGAATTAAGGTTATTGATGATCATATACAAATCATTATATTCCATGTGTATGACATGTTGTTTATTGGTAACAACAAGGTGAAGATTAGAGAACTCAAAACGTAAATTTTTGGTACATTTGATATGGAGAACTTGGGGGCTGAAAAATACATTCTTGGTATGAAGATCAACAGAGATTATGTTCAAAAAATACTTTGGTTAAGATAGAGTACGTGTGTTGATACTATTTTGCAGAGGTTTAATACACATGATTGTAAGCCAGTTAGTATTTAATTTCTTGTTGGTACAAAGTTGAGTTTAGATATGTGTCCTAGTTCTAATGATTATTTTGAGGATATGTCTAAGGTTCTTTATGCTAGTGTTGTTGGTAGTTTAATGTATGCACTAATTTGCACTAGATCAGATGTTGCCCAATTAGTAGGATTTCTAAGAAGGTTTATGTCTAATATTGGTAGACAACGTTGGACTTTTATTAAGAGGGTATTTAGACATTTTTTAGGTACTTTTGATTACTATTTGGGTTAGTGTAGGATCATGGGGGGCCAAAAAGTGGCGATGTGAAAAAAATAGCCTTCTCCACTCGCCTAAAAACATGAAAATTCGTGTTGACTTTTTGCTTGGCCTGGGTGTCAGTACACCTTGGCATGGTAATTACCTAAGCAAATCGAATATCAGATAAAATCGGATATCCGATAATATCGGATATCCGATTTTTATTTGTAATTTTAAATTAAAAAATAAATTATATAATATATTATATTATATATTATTATATTATATTATATATTATATAATACATAATATATAATATAATATTAGATTATATTATATAATATAATAATATATTATATAAATATATTATTATATTATATAATATATATAATGTAATAATATATGATATAAATATATTATATTATATAATATAATTATATATTATATATTATATTATATAATATATAATATAATACGTATTATATAATATATTATATTATATATTATATAATATATTATATAATATATTATATAATATATAATATAATATAATACATATTATATAATATAATAATATATTATATTATATAATATAATGTTATTTTAAAATAATTTAATATCCGATTTTTGAGACAATATATTTGGACTATGACAACCTATGAGTTATTTTTAACCCACAGGTTGCGCGATATGGAAATCCGATATCCAATTGCATCCGATATTCGGTTTTTCGCCCAAAAATTGCTAAAATATACATTGAAAGGTAAGGTTTTTATTGTTTTCAATCATTTTCATTCAATTTTTGTATTTTTTTTAAATGTTTATTTGTTTTTTCATTGAAAATATGGTTTTTTCATGAAAACTAGGTTTTTTTAAATCGAATACAAAATTGTTTAAATTTGTTAACTAAATTCAATTGTTTACATTCAATTAGGTTAAAAATGGGGGATAACAGTGAAAACATTGATCAACCAAACCCTCCTTTGCCAAATCCCCCTCAATTCAGGATTTAATTGCACAAAATTTGAATGAATTGAGGGGGATTGCAGATGTATATCGTAGGATCCCTCATCTAAACCCAATGTTTGATCCTCTCACGTCGATCATAAAGAGTATGGAAACCATGACTGCGGAGCACAATGTCGCCCTTTTGTGGCGAGATTCTATGAGGGAACAATATACGGATGGCTTGTCGTATAAGGAGATCAAGGATCTCGAGATATCTAAGTCGTTATCGCCTCATTGTTTGTGAATCCCCGCATTGGTCAACCCATAGACCCCAAAAAACAAAACTTTCTATTAAATGATGTACAAATGATGGTATTGTGAAAAAAATTTGTTATCGTTGTTGGATGGTTTTCGACAAACCACCCAAGAACAATCTTGATGTCCCCTTCTACTTCATAAAAAAAATTGTATGCTGAGTTTGTTTTAGAAAAACATGTGAACTACTTTGACATCCAACCTTTCCAGGGTGTGGGTTTAGGTATGCCCCAAAATAGACCTGGGGCAGTCAGAGTAGTCCAGGGCCCATATGTCCCCCCTCCTGTTGATCCCCCACCTCCAGTGCATCATCCAGATATCATTTGTGAGGCGGCTTCATGAACCATATCAGCTATTCACTCTTTGAGTAGCCTTTTGGTTTCTCAGGCTGGGTCAGTAGCTCAACCTACGGTTGATGGTAGTGGTGCATCCGATGGCGCTGACACATCATCCTCGACTTCACACATTTGCGTGCCCCATAGTTGTGTCATGTGTGGGCACGTATGCTTGGGTCCAGTTAGACAACCTATTGATCCTCCTACAGACAATGCAAATTATGAGGTACATGAGATGCATGATGCACCAGATGTTATGACATAGACTGGAGGATACCCTAGGGAGTCCTCGCATGCTAGAGGCGAGGAGGCACCATCATCATAAATTGATGATGTAGTGGTAATATTTGTATTTTCACAGTTCATGCTATATTTTAAATAAATATTTATAATCTAGATAATATTAAGTACTAATTTTTATTTACTTGGTCTATTTAATAGTTGATGACCGAGGAGGAGTTGACATAGATTCAGGAGGGCATCTTGTCGGCCATTTCATTTGGCCTTGATAACTTGACGGTACATATATTATTGCACCTAGTCATTTGTATTTTATTGTACATACATGCTCATCATTTATATTGGTATTAATTAGATTATGTAGTAACTTGCATGTATATCTTATTTTACTCTTGTAGGGTACAAGCAACACGAGTGCGGGGCAGTGTGATTTAGGATCTAGTAGTGCAGTTGGAGACAAGGGAAAGGTAATTGAATGCAAATATGATTGAATGAATAGTTTGAATAACTTATAGTGATTATACACATCTAGACATAGATTGATAGTTTCATATACTTGTTGTGGATATGTACAGAGAATTCTTGGCTTCACATCCTTGTTGACTACACCCAGTATACCTGAAGATGATGAAGAAGAAGAGATGCCTCGATTACATGTGTGTTTATTTTATTTTGTGTGTAGTAGATATAATTTGTTATTATCAGTGACAATTATATGCTAACTTGTATCAATGTCATGTTTGTGAACATATGTAGGTTGTGTATGAAAATATTGAAAACATACCTCCTCTACCGAAGACATACATCAAGAGTCCTGCAAAGACGAAGAGAAAACATGGAGATGAGGTAAACATGAATAGTTCAATTATAGTTCATTTTTATGTTAACTTTTCGAATGTGAATTATATAATATAACTGATGTTAATCGTGATTTGTTTTTTCTTGTGCAGGATCCTTCATAGCCGAGCAGTGCGGCGAAGAGGATCGATTTTGATGATCCATCAACAATTTAGGATGTTATAGATAGTTTTGGGATGCTTACATGTCTAGTTGGCATGTATATTTTGTATATGGACATACATTCACGTATATAGACATACATTTTGTTTGAGTTGGCGTTTATACCATATTTGTGTATGGACATACATTAGTAATCACTTGACATTTTTATATATATAGAAGTTGATATTCGATCATATAAATTATTTCTCATCTGTGCATGGTGTTATCATGGAAATCTTTAATCTTCATTCCAATAATTAACAATGGTTAATAATGGTTATTTAATGAACAATATAATTCATTTCATTTCATCGTAAGTGTTGTTTGTATAATGAACAATACAATACAATTCATTTAATGAACAATACAATACAATTCATTTAATGAACAATACAATAAAATTCATTTAATGAAAAATACTTCATACAATTCATTATTACCCTATGCATGCTCCTATTCCCCCCCCCCCCACTCGGTCGAACGCTCGGGATCATACCCTATCGACGTCGTCCCTTGAGCACCCTAAGTGCTAAAAATTGTCAAACTTTGATGGGCCCTAACTTAGAATCTGTGGCACCTATGAATGATCCATTTGAACCTACGAAGCCATGAGAGGGGTTCCTACAAAAACCTATCTTGGGTTTTCAAGTTTCCCTACGGTTTTATTGGGCAACATTTTTTTGGTTGGCAACAAAATCGTTAGTCTCATTCAAATGAATGTTGTCACGTGGCCAATTTCTCGTTCTGCTCGTTGTGATAACAAACCGTCAGCTCTGACATGTCCAGATAGGAATTATTACCTTATGCATGCTCCTATCCCCCCCCCACTCAGTCGAACACTTAGGGTCATACCCTACCGACGTCGTCCCTTGAGCACCCTAAGTGCTAAAAATTGTCAAACTTTGACGGGACCTAACTCGGAATCCGTGGCACCTGCGAATGATCAATTTGAACCTATGGGGCCACAAGAGGGGTCCCTACAAAATCTTATCTCGATTTTTCAATTTTCCCTACGATTTATTAGGGCAGCATTTTTTCGGTTGGCAAAAAAATCATCAGTCTCATTCAATCGAATGTTGTCTCGTAGCCAATTTCTCATTCTGCTCGTCGTGATAACGAACCGTCGGCTCAGACATGTCCATTTAGTCATTATTAACCTATGCATGCTCCTATTCCCCCTCCCCACTCAGTCAAACGCTCAGGGTCATACCCTGTCGGCGTCGTCCCTTGAGCACCCTAAGTGCTAAAAAGTGTCAAACTTTGATGGGACCTAACTCGGAATCCATGGCACCTGAAAATGATCCATTTGAACCTATGGGGCCACGAGAGGGGTCCCTACAAAAGCCTATCTCAGTTTTTTAATTTTCCCTACGGTTTTATTAGGGAAGCATTTTTTCGGTTGGTAAAAAAATCGTCAGTCTCATTCAATCGAATGTTGTGGCGTGGCCAATTTCTCATTCTGCTCATCATGATAACGAACCGTCGGCTCCAACATGTCCATTTAGGCATTATTACCCTATGCATGCTCCTATTTTGCCCCCCCACTCGGTCGAACACTTGGGGTCATACCCTACCGACGTCGTCCCTTGAGCACCCTAAGTGCTAAAAATTGTCAAACTTTGATGAGACCTAACTCAAAATCCGTGGCACCTGCGAACGATCAGTTTAAACTTACGAGGCCATGAGAGGGGTCCCTACAAAAGCCTATCTCATAATTTGTGGCCCTAACTTGTTCAATAAAAAATATAGATAAACAAGCATTACACTGTATACAGATAATGATCATCAATATTTCCATGTATTGTATACACATAATTACCATTACACTTGCATGTGACATCCATGAAGGGATATGCAAACATGATTTTTTTTCATTATCAATACAACTACACCAATGTACTCATGTACAGATACATTGTATATCATCAATATAACTAAACCAATTTGCTCATGGACATTGTATATCATCATAACAAAGTTACATCAATTCACATCCATATACAAATACAACATCCCACTTCATCTACATCAGACATCCTCATGTCCTAAGAGAAAATCTTACGTACAACAATGCCTGCATATAAATGAAGACCAAAATAAGCAACCTTTTTATGCAGAATGAATGTGCTACAAGAAACAAATTAGTTTGTCAAATTATAAATAGATCATTTGAAACATTTTTAAGACGTACAAGATTGTATAATTACGAAACTTACCAGTTTCTATGCAAAGTATACAAGCATAACTTTGAAGAAAGACACATGTTGATTAAAGCCCTTCTCATTGTATTTCTCTACATGGTTGAATACGATGGTAGATAAGGTCATTTCTAAATAGCATTACATTCACTTGACTTAATGTTTATGCACAAAATTTAATCTCATTAATGCACAAAGGAATATGTACCATCACCAAGAGAGGGTCTTGTCAACGACGAATGATCTAGCATGAACATGTATTTTTAAGAATTGTTAGTCTACACATAAAATGCATGGATGAACATAAAGACTTGATGATTATCACTTCAACTGAAATGCATGATAATAAATGAAAAGGTGAGATTATATAGCATAAAAATACGTCCCTTTGAATTATATCAACATAACCCACTATGTTGAAACAAAAATCATAATGTGATACTGTTGTATATCATCAAAAAAGACCTACATGAGCATAAAGGTTTCGCGATAATTATATCATCAAAAATTGTCAAATAGTGTTGTCTAATAACAAAAATTGTAAAGCTCATCAAATGCATGATAATAAGTCATGTTGCAAAAATACGTCCCTTCCAATTATATCGAGTGTACCCGCTATGTGCATGCAAAAACCGTGTTGCCAAAAAAAACATTCATCAATAGACCTGCATTTGGAACACATCCTTAATATACACGTAACAAACTTGAACATTAAAGTTTAATGATCATTGTTTGAAATCAAATGCGTGATAAAAAAAAATAAGGCACCATTAAAGACCTACTACTCAAGTATGCCTGAAGGGTCATCTCTTTGCTTAAGAGTATCCAATATTGCTTCATGATCAGCAGTAATCACTGTCCATAGCTCTTTGGTCTTCGGTTTTGCTTGATGATTTAACAACTTGACATTTGTAGCTATAATACGGTGTGAATACATTATAATGGTTTTATGTCTCTCATATTCTTCAAATGCGGGTATGCCATTCTTTCTAATCATGTATGTTCACAACCAAGTTCCCACAATAACAAGTGAACCTATAGGATATGTGAAATCGTCATCATCTATCACTGGTTGTATTAGATTTTGTTTTCCCTATACACATCATGTCAACCAATATTATGATCTCTCTTCATTCCCTTGCGGTGCAACAACTGCAAAAACATGTCCTGGCTGTACAAGATCTGATAGACAATCATACTCAAGTGAACTTTCCATGTCATTGCTTGACAAGGATATTGTTTGAGATAAAGGAGTTAGATATTGGGGAACCCACGTAACAACCCACTCACTTGAATCGCACTGATCCCAATCACATCGAACATAACTCTGACAAAAACAAGCCAACACTTGTGTCTAAATGGTCCATGTACTTGCATTTGAGCTGAGAAATGAGTGCATCTTTGAAGAATCTTTAATTTTTTGACAATCCAATATATCTCCCACTATGCCCTCCTCACCCAACCAAAAGAATTTGGTCACTGCTGAATCAAGAGTACCTCCATGTGACAATGCTGAACTACACCAATCAACAATAAAACATGAATCAAATAAATTTGCACCTAAAATCCTCAATTGCTCCTTAACTAGAGCTCTCTTCAAACATGCACCTGCTCCATCATGCTCCCCCTTCCCATGCACTACCTCAAAAAAACACCAAATATGAGGTATATGCCTCTATACATGCAATCTACTCGACCAATAAAACATACATGCATTCTTGAATTGACCCGTATAGTTATCTGACCATATGATATGTCGATCAATTGCAATATCTTTCTCATGCAAGAACTCAAAAAAAATCTTGAAAGAATGTTGCACATACTCGGAGTAGTGTGATCTATCATCACTCATATGAAAATGATACTCCCTGATTATCTTCCTGTCCTCTTTTGTACTATCAGGAGCATGTCTATATGTAATGTGAACAAAAATAGCAATCTGGATTGAATTGTAGTACTGAGACTATACCTCATTTTGTGGTTGCAATGTATAGTTCTCTGCAAAATCGACCACCGATACAATAGTGCCAATTGGGAAAGAGTTCTTACACATCCCAAACTATTGATCCAACCACTGAGACCTATGGGTGTGCCTTGCATACTTGTAGAAAAGATTTTCCTTAAAATCCAAAATAAAATCAGCAATACTCACTTCTCTTGAGACTAATTTGCATCTAGAACCTTCACCTCCTCTCTTCAAAGTATATTTCACTGTCTCATATCTTTTTTTCTCAACATAATTCTTTCCAAACTCGTGTTCGCTACCCTCATGAAAACATGAAACAAACTTTGACAACCCACCACATTCTGAGTACTTCTCATTCAAACAATCATTTCTATAGAAATACCAGCCATCATCTCTAGGGCATAAAAATAGATCTTACAAGTCTCTTGACGATCTCGGAAATAGTATTGCACCACACTCCTGCAACATCTCATTAGTATGCATCGTAGAATGAATATGACATAAAAGTTCATGGTACATTGAAAACTCCACATGGTACTTGCAACAACAAGTATCATGAATCTTAAGAGGAACACAATAAAATGGCTTCAAAGATTCAAAGGCCCTTTGTGATATTTGCAAAGTTGGATGTACTTCACAAAAAAAAAATTACAAAATTGTTTGGCTTGATTCCAAGAAATGTTTGGGATGCGATGTGCGGTCTCGGTTGTCATTTATTAATTTCAAAACGTCCTTTACATTGGGTGACACTCTAGAATTAGAGTGTCAAAATTGTTGAATCTCCTACTTCACATTGTCAGTCAAATTTCTATCAACATGTGGAAGCCTCCCACCAAAAGCCCATGTATCTTGTTGAAGTGGATCGTCAAGTCATTGTCTTCGTGCAAGTGCTCTATCCAAAGTTTTATGGTTTATGTTAAAACCAACACAAGTTTGTCTCATTTGAAGAGCCTTCCTCAATTGATGGCTTACTAAGGAGGTTGTAATCACTCTTCGAGCAACTCTCTTATGTCTTTCTTTGGTATTCTTTCCAATAGAATTGAGAGAGTCAAATAGATTTTTGGCAATAATAGAATTTCTCTCCATATTCTTGTTCATACAAATCTTCAATTTGTTTAGCAATGGTCTCATCTTTATCATCTTTAGCAATTGAACAAAGAGTTGGCATTGCTCAGTCAATATCTTATTGCTAAAATTTTGGTCGAAAAGTTGTGTAGCCCACAACCGAACGGTTCTTGTTGACCTCTTGCCTTCAAGATTCGCAATAATGTTCTCATCGATTTCAAGTAACCATTTTGGGGTTTTTTAAGGTCTTGGATTTGGAATTTGTCTTTCATCCATGAGAGGGTCTTGATTTCTAAATTAATTATGTGTTACATATGGTTCACTTGGTTGAGCAATTCCTCCTTCAATATCAAAGTTTTCCACATTTTCACCTCCAATGTCAAAATTTTCCACATGTTCACCTCCAATGTCAAAATTTTCCACATGTTCACCTCCTATGTCAAAATTTTCCATATGTTGAGCATTTTCATTATCACTTTCAACATTTTCAACATTTTCAAAATTTTCACTTTCAAAATCTACATTTTCATTTTCAGTAACTTGTGACACATTTTCAAATTAAATTCCCTCTTCACTTGAAGTAACATTAGCAATATTTAACATACCTTGTCTTCTCCTCCTATGACCTTCTCTATCTCTTTCTCTGTACACATCAATTTGGTCATTTGAGAGTTTTCTTTTGCATTTAGACTTCCGACAACTACTACTCCCCATTTACCTCCACAAAGATGCTCCTAAATGATTGACAATGTAAGATTTGACTTTAAGAATCTCTCAAAAGCACAAATTTGTGTCAAAATGTCGGAAAACCCGTTTTCATCGATAGAAAATAGAATATGCAGACTGTGGGCCATTGGAATCCACAAAATGGCCCACAAGGCTCTTTTTTATTTACAAAAATCGGATATCCAATTTTAATGTATAAATTTGTGGTCCCAAAATTTTTTCCCGTTGCCGGCTTTTTTTTAAACTGTTTATTACTCATATTTTAGAGAGAGAGAGAGAGAGAGATATTATGGGAGAGAGAGAGAGAGGGAGAGAGAGAATGTTGTCCTTAGGGGTCATATGATGTCCCATGACCCCTTAGGACACAATATGACCCATAACAACACAATCTGGTGTCTTAAGGGGTCATATGGTGTCCCATGACCCCTTATGACCCCTTAGGACACCATATGACCCCTAATGACACCATATGGTGTCATAATGGGTCCTATGGTGTCCTATGACCCCTTAGGACACCATATGACCCCTTAATACACTAAATTGTGTCGTTAGGGGTCATATGGTGTCCTAAGGGGTCGTAGAACACAATATGACCCCTAACAACAACATATGACCCCTTATGACACCATATTGGGTCGTTATGGGTCCTATGGTGTCCTAAGGGGTCATATTATGTCCTATGACCCCTTAGGACACCATATGACCCCTAACGACACAATTTGGTGTCTTAAGGGGTCATATGGTGTCCTAAGGGGTCATATTGTGTCCTACGACCCCTTAGGACACCATATGACCCCTAACGACACCATATGATGTCATAAGGGGTCGTATGTTGTCCTTAGGGGTCATATGGTGTCTCATGACCCCTTATGACCCCTTAGGACACCATATGACCCCTGAAGACACCAAATTGTGTCGTTATGGGTCATATTGTGTCCTAAGGGGTCATGAGACATCATATGACCCCTAAAGACAACATACAACCTCTTATGACACCATATTGGGTTTTTATGGGTCATATTGTGTCCTACGACCCCTTAGGACACCATATGACCCCTTAAGACCCCAAATTGTGTCGTTATGGGTCATATTGTGTCCTAAGGGTTTGTAGGACACCATATGACCCCTAAGGACAACATACATTATCTTATGATACCATATTGGGTTGTTATAGGTCCTATGGTGTCCATAGGGGTCATATTGTGTCCTACAACCCCTTAGGACATCATATTACCCCTTAAGACACCAAATTGTGTCGTTAGGGGTCATATGGTGTCCCAAGGGGTCGTAGGACACAATATGACCCCTAAGGACAACATACGACCCCTTATGACACCATATTGGGTCGTTATGGGTCCTATGATGTCCTAAGGAGTTATGGACATAATATGACCCCTTAGGACACTATAGGACCCATAACAACCCAATATGGTGTCATAAGGGGCCGTATGTTATCCTTAGGGGTCATATTGTGTCCTACAACCCCTTAGGACACCATATGACCTCTAACGGCACAATTTGTTGTCTTAAGAGGTCATATGGTGTCCTAAGGGGTCGTAGGACATAATATGACCCCTTAGGACACCATAGGACCCATAACGACCCAATATGGTGTCATAAGGGGTCGTATGTTGTCCTAAGGGGTCATATGGTGCCCTAGGACCCCTTAGGACACCATATGACCCCTTAAGACACCAAATTATGTCGTTATGGGTCATATTGTGTCCTAAGGGGTCATGGGACACCATATGACCCCTAAGGACAACATACAACCTCTTATAACACCATATTGGGTTGTTATGGGTCCTATGGTGTCCTTAGGGGTCATATTGTGTCCTACGACCCCTTAGGACACCATATGATCCCTTAAGACACCAAATTGTGTCGTTAGGGGTCATATGGTGTCCTAAGGGGTCGTAGGACACCATATGACCCCTAAGGACAACATACAACCTCTTATGACACCATAATGGGTCATTATGGGTCCTATGGTGTCCATAGGGGTCATATTGTGTCCTACAACCCCTTAGGACACAATATGACCCCTTAAGACACCAAATTGTGTCGTTAGGGGTCGTAGGACACAATATGACCCCTAAGGACAACATATGACCCCTTATGATACCATATTGGGTCGTTATGGGTCGTATGGTGTCCTAAGGGTTCATACTATGTCCTACGACCCCTTGGGACACCATATGACCCCTAACGACACAATTTGGTGTCTTAAGGGGTCATATGGTGTCCTAAGGGGTCATATTGTGTCCTATGACCCCTTAGGACACCATATGACCCCTAATGACACAATTTGGTATCTTAAGGGGTCATATGGTGTCCTAAGGGGTCATAGGACACCATATGACCCCTATGGACACCATAGGACCCCTTATGACACCATATGGTGTCGTTAGGGATCATATGGTGTCCTAAGGGGTCATAAGGGGTCATGGGACACCATATGACCCCTTAAGACACCAAATTGTGTCGTTATGGGTCATATTGTGTCCTAAGGGGTCATGGGACACCATATGACCCCTAAGGACAACATATGACCCCTTATGATGCCATATTGGGTTGTAAAGGGTCATATGGTATCCTAAGGGGTCGTAGGACACACTACGACCCCTTAGGATACCATATGACCCCTTAAGACACCAAATTGTGTCATTATGGGTCATATTGTGTCCTAATGGGTCATATTGTGTCATATGACTCCTTTAAGACATCATATGACCCCTTAGGACACAATATGACCCCTTATGACACCATATTGGGTCGCTATGGGTCCTATGGTGTCCTAAGGGGTCGTAGGACATATGACCCCTTAGAACACCATATGACCCATAACGACACAATTTGGTGTCTTAATCTCTCTCTCCCTCTCTCCCCTAATCTCTCTTTCCCCCTCCCCTGATCTCTCTCTCTCTCTCTCTCTCTCTCTCTCTCCCTTCACCCCTCTCTCTCTCCCTCCCCCCCCCTCTCTCTCTCTCTCCCTCTCTCCCTCTCTCCCTCTCCCTAATATCATATACTAATTTATTTATAAATTAATATATTAATAAACAATAGATTAATTATGTGCAAATTTAGTTAGTGAATTTACTTATTAAAATCAAATATCCAATTTTTGTTGTAAAATTTTCAAATTTCAAATTTTGGCTCGAGAATGCGTTGGGATTTGGCTTGGAAGTGACAAGCCTGGAAAGTCAACTGAAAAAACATGTTTTTTAGTATTCCTTGATTTTCTAGACTTTACATTGGTGGCTGATGACTTTTTTTGTAGCCAAAATTGATAAAACGAAAAGGGTTTTTTAAGGACGTTCTCATCTTTCCAACAATATAAGGCTTGTCTTATTTTGACTTCAACAAATAATTATTATTTATTTTCTAATTGAATTTTGACAATAGTCCTGATTGATAGACTGATTGAAAAACACTCATAAATTTCAAACGGTATAACATTTTTTGAAACTGAAACATGCATCACATCCTATGCTTTGTCTAATATAGGGAAAAAAATTTAAAAAATAATTTCATAAGGTTTTGACCAGGTTAAGGTGGTCAGACGTAAGAGTTTCTGAATTTCTGAAAAGCTGTAGTAAAAAAATCATAAATAATTATTTACTTTATAAAAAAATATTTAAAAAATACGTGTCACATCCAGACATGAGTCTAATACTAATATTATAAATATTATAAAAAAATATTATGATTTTATTGTGATTAGGGTGGTCAGACATACGTCTACTTCTCATCTTTTTCCTGAAATTTTAGTACCACTGCATTGAAATTTGAAATTTTCATCAAATAGGATTTTTTTTTTCCAAAAAACAACTAGTAGCTTAGAAACTACATTCAATTTTATATAGATTCTCTTCTTACATATTTTAAAAATAATGTTCACAACTTATTCACATTTTCATGTCAAGTTGCATAACTCTGATTTTCTGAAATTTCATTGCCACTTAAGGGCCTGTTTTGGCACACCATGATCCTGCACATACCCATTTGATTTATCATTGTACTAATTATGTGGTTAAGTCATTGAAAATAGAGAGGTTTTTTGATGCAAATTAGGTAGGTGACTTGGATAGTTGAGGGTCCACTAGTGGCCATGTATTTACTTTGTTTGGAGGAGCAATGAGCTAGATGAGAAAGAGGAAAATTATAGTTTCTTTGTCCACTACTAAATCAAAGTATATGTCTACTAAACATGCCTCTAAGGAGGTGGTATGGTTACAAAGACTTGGTAATGGTATTGGTTTTGATTGCAAGACTGAGAATTGGATGTGACAATCAAAATTTTATTTGTTTGGCCAAGAATCCCATGTATCATGATTGAACTAAGCATGTTGATTTTCAAAATTTATTTGTGTGGAAAATGGTTGAGAATGGTAAGGTATTGATAGAGAAGGTCGACACTTTGGATAAATTTTGCAGATTATTTTACGAAGCTAGTGACCATGAAAAACTTGTCTTGGTGTAGAAAGGTCAT